>NC_057924.1:53669963-53852896 GCF_018873765.1 Telopea speciosissima
GCATGATAAAGATTTTGAAGTATCACTAAGTTATGAAAGTTCAGATCCATTGCCACCTGGGGTCTCTTCTGATAAATTTGCTCACTATGCAGTTACTGGTCTCACAGATGCTAGTGATAAGTAAGGAATTGCAACTTCTTGAATTATTTCTGTACAGGCAGTAAAATTCAATCTTCTGTGTGGAAATTCTAACTTTATCAGCTCTAACTTTGAATTTTTGTCTTCTTTTCTTTCCTTCTTTCTTCACTTCTAGGTATAATTCTCGCAATCTCTCTGCTCCCATCAAGGCAAATCTGCATTTCTCTCTTAGCAGAAGTGGAATACTTTCTCTGGATCGGGCAGATGCTGTCATTGAAATTTCAGAATGGGTAGAAGTTCCTAAAAAGAATTTGACCATGGAGAATGCAACTACAAGTACACCTAATGTGTCAATTGAAGCTGGCACAGGGGAAACGACAGAAGGAAGCAAAGACAACTTGACCAGTGATGGTGGGAGTAGTAACACATCAAGTTCCAACCTTGAAGAGCAAAGCAGCGTGGATGTTGTTACAGAAAAGAAACTGAAGAAAAGAACCTTTAGGGTTCCACTTAAGGTAGAAGTTTAAAATGGATTAGATAATGCTCCATGCACAATTTTTCTTTTTAGCTAACCATTCTCCTTTGGTAAAAGTAGATAGTCGAGAAGACGATGGGCTCTGGAGTGCCTCTTTCAAAAGAAGCTCTTGCTGAAGCAAAACTTAGATTGGAGGCCCTAGACAAGAAGGATTTGGAGCGAAGAAGAACTGCAGAACTTAAGAATAACTTGGAAGGTTACATATATGCTACAAAAGAAAAGGTTAGTATTCCACTAATTTAATAATGTTTGAGAAGGCCATTTACTGTTCTTCCCTTTCACTTAGTTTTTTTGTGATTCCTAATGGTATTACTTATATTTGTAATTTAATCCTCATTTTTGTAGTTCAGAATTTCTTTAAGTTATTTTTCTAGTATATCCCTCTTGTTGATCTCGTTAAGGTTTAATTTCTGATGATTGATAAATGTTTTCTTGTTCTCTTAGATGTTTCAAGTCATTAGGTCTCCATTTCATGTTTTACAACTTTTTCGGGGTACTATGTTCTTGAATTTCATGTTCAAATCTGAAGTTGAATTTACCTATTTTATGAAATTTTTTGCTGCTGACTTGTACTTCTGAATATTAGATTTAACGATCAGCGTATCATGACATTTTTCTTTTACTTGTACCAGCTTGAGTCCTCTGAGGAGCTTGGGAAAGTTTCAACTGGCGAGGAACGGCAATCCTTTAATGAGAAGCTTGATGAGGTCAGCCTTCATATGTGCCTCAGTGCCTGCTCATCCTCTTCTGAATTACAATTTAGGCTGACTGTCTCTTATTTCTTCAGGTGCAAGAATGGTTGTATACTGATGGTGAAGATGCATCAGCATCCGACTTCCAGGAACGCCTCGATTTGCTGAAGGCCATTGGTGATCCAATATTTTTCAGGTTTTTTCCTATTTATCTCTTCTTTCATTTATGATGACTACTTTTTGGGGTAGGGAATTTACTGTTTACACCTAATTCATGCAGATTAAATGAGCTTATTGCACGGCCAGAAGCATCTGAATTTGCTCGAAAATATCTGGGAGAGTTGCAACAGGTAATTGATATAGTTGGTGCCTTACTCTTCAGTAAGAATAGTCACAACTGATGCTTTATAAGGTTTTGATAGGCCACCATATAATTGACAGTTCCAAGGTGAACATTAAATGTGGTTTTTCTAGCAAGACTAGAAATTGATAAAATGAGACAAAGGGAAATCTGTTTGTAACTGAGATGGTTACCACTGACTGTTGTAATCTTCTTCTTCTTTTCTATTTTGTTCTTGGCCATATTTCTCATTTTCTTTTTAGATTGGGATTTTTTTTGTTGTAATTTCACCGTCAACCTCTCCGGCTTGGCTCTTTTTTCTCCTGTTACCCTGTTATTAAGATCAGTGTTCGAACGCTCCTCAAAGTATCTTTGTACTTTCTGTACAGAGGAGTTTGATTCCTTGTCATTGCGAAACTATAATCAAATAGAAATTAAACTACGTCCAAACCTACCAACACCCTCTCTCATCTTCTGCAGAACCACTTTCTCTCTCTCCCCTTCCGTAGAAACATACGCCGGATGAACAACAAAGGCTCAATGTAAATTTTGAGGATTCGGATGCAGAAGTGAAGTGCTCACCAATTCGATCACCGGACCAGATAAAGCTTTAGAAGGAGGCGACGGAGAAGAGATCAGCGGTCAAACGCTCCTCTGAGCATCTCTGTACTTTCTATACATAGGAGTTCTATTCCTCACTGTCATCACGAAATCGAAGTGGAAGGTCTCCCTCTGGTGATTCCTAGCCTGCTGCCATTGCTGCTGGAGTCCCTCCTTTTCAGAGTTTTTCATTTTCCGACGTCAAACCTGCCACCAACAATTTCAGCTCCGATTTCGTCATCTTTGAGAGTGGCAAGATAGCTCCCAATCTCGTCTACAAGGGCCATCTCCAGAACCACCAATAGATCACTGTTAAGAAATTCTCAAAAATTTCCTGTCTCGATCCTACGTAGTTTGTGGTCTTCCCTTTGAATTTCTCCTTCCCAGTGGAGTTTAGAAGGATGGTTGGGGCATTGGGAACTTGTGGTCATCGTCGGTTTACGAATTTGATTGGATACTAATGTGATGGAGATGAGAGGTAACTTCTTTGAGTCCATGCTGTTTGGTTTGCCCTCCCCCTCTTGTTGGGTCTCATGGTGAGGCCTCCCCCCCCCCCCACCCACACGCTCTCTCTCTCTGGTGGATGCAAGCTGACACTTGGCATCTTTCAGAATCGTCCCACTGGCAGAACCGTATGTGGACACAACCAGTAAAGCAAACTGAAGATATTTCCGAAATGGAAAGTCTGATGAGCCCCAAATTAACAGTATTATTAGATCTCTCTAGGGTCTTTAATACCCCAAAAGTTGATCCCAATCCAACGGTGGGATGGAGAGAGATTATATGATCACCAAAATAGTAACTAGGTTTCAAAATTAGTAACCTAGCTGTAACTTCACATCAACACAGCAACTTATCATCAAATTAACAACAGATCATCCACTCAATAATTTGGAAAAACATATATCAAACCCATGATAATCCTGTCTATAGATTAGATATACCAATGGAAGCATAGAAAATAGCAGCTAACAAAGAAAACTGCAACCATACATTGCTCAATATCGGCAGACCTGTTGTGGCTGAACTTCAGGTCAATGGTAGTGCTGGAACATACCTTTAATTTCTCAACAATTCACTCCAATCTGATAGCTGGATTCTTCAGTTCATCAGCAACACAGTTAGAAACTTATATACAATTTTAGTAACCACCTGTACACAACCAATCCATATGGCAGAATGCTGTAAAATTCCAATCGAAGATAGTACTAGTCACAATCAACCTCAAAACTATACCTCAAACTGATGATCAGATATGACAATAAGCACATCTTAGAATACGTAGACAGTGCTAGAAATGGCAGCATATGAAGTAGCTTCAACAGTCCTCAATCAACTACAGTACAACAGTATTCAACTTAGAATAAGGTTGATTACTTACCTCAGTTTCTGAACCAGGAAGAGAACAAGGAAGAAGATGGGATATGACCAAGGCCTCTCACCTGCGGCCTTGGTCAGTCTCTCACCAATTAATAGCGTCTCTTACCCCACCTGTCTCTCACAGCAACAATGGCATCAAGCCAATCTTTTTCAATCCCTAGAATTGCGAGGTGTAGTATGACCGCCCCCCATTTTTTTTGTAACCTTAGTACCCATATTTTAGGCCATAAAAGTGGCCTTTTACATAGAAAATCCATGGGATCAAAGGCCCAACATGTATATAACCCAACCCTAGACTTATTCTTAATAAAATAAGCCCATTTCGGTGATGAATCTGCATCAGACACCCTTATATACATAGAATTATTTTAAAATATTTCATATGATATGTAGAAATTGTACAGGTATGTCTATCTTCCAGGTTCAGGTCTTCCATTTTTGTCTGTCGGAGTGGTGTAAACAATCAATGATCTTTGATCTATCCATCATTGTGTTTGAAATTCTAACACTTCAGTCAAGTGATTGCAACCTGTCCAGATTTGTTGACATTTCAATCAAATAATAAATGACTGTTTGTTTTATTTTGGTCATAATACTCCAAAATAATATGCATATGACTGAATTAATGAAACTGCGAAGAATAATGGAACTTGCTGTGATTTCAAGTTATCACTTGTAGTCAAAATAAATCGATTTTTACATTGTTTGGTGATATCTTCCTATCTTCTCAAAGGTTAGATTTATGATGCTATTTCATAATTCTAGCAAGCATTGTCCTTAACTATGCCCTGTTCAATATCCAGATCTTTAGTTTCCATTTCCGATTCATCTTACTCTCATTATGACATGAAAGTTATCTATGCATTTATCTGCTAATTTATCCAGAACCTCACACTTTTAGCTGTTAGTCATCCATGAGGTGGCTCAGCACATGCATTCACAGTGGCATTAGATGGAATGTGAATTGCTTGCTTTTCCTTGTAAATTACATGGACTTGCCCTTTTAACTTTTCACACCTGCCTCTCTTTTTTTTGTTGGGTTTGGGGGGGGGGGGGTTATTTAAAATGGAAACCATGCAAAGGGCTTAGTAACATATGAACTTTCTGTGACCCCATTGACTCTGCTATCTTTTTGGATGGCAGATAATTAGTAAGGTTACGTGCTTACAGACACTACTAGATTGATAAACTAGTAACCAAAAAATTATATATATATATATATATATATATATATATATATATATATATATACTGATATACATATATATGTATACATATATGATGCAAAAAAAAGGTTAGATTTATGATGTTGTTTCATAATTTTAGCAAGCATTGTCCTTAACTATGCCCTGTTCTATAATATCCAGAACTTTAGTTTCCATTTCCGATTCATCTTGCTCTCATTATGACATGAAAGTTATCTATGCATTTATCTGCTAAGTTATCCAGAACTTCACACTTTTAGCTGTTAGTCATCCATGAGGTGGCTCAGAACATGCATACACAGTGGTGTTAGATGGAATGTGAATTGCTTGCTTTTCCTTGTAAATAACATGGACTTGCCCTTTAATTTTTCACACCTGCTTCTCTTTTTTGGGTCGGATTGGGGGGGAAGGGGTGGGGTGGTGTTGGTATCTGAAATGGAAACCATGCAAAGGGCTTAGTAACATATGATTTTTCTGTGACCCCATTGAATCTGCTATCTTTTTGGATGGCATGTAATTAGTAAGGTTACGTGCTTACAGACACCACTAGATTGATAAACTAGTAACTGAAAAAATGGCACACACACACACACACAGATATATATATATATAATGCAAAAAAAGGGGGGTGTTCTGATTACAGCTATTGAGACTTGAGACTACTGCTTTGGTCTCTTTTGCAGATTGTCAGTGATTGGGAGAAGAACAAGCCTTGGCTTTCCAAAGCTCGAATAGACGAGGTGTACAATCAAAATTTCAATTTTATCAACGTCTTCATATTGAATTAATTTATTCATATTAATTTGTGCAAACATCAAGATTGACTGTACAAGCAAATTTTGATTCAGGTTCTGGCTGATGCTGATAAGATCAAGAATTGGTTGGAGGAAAAGCAGGCTGAGCAAAATAAGTAAGTAATTTGTCTTAGAAATAAGTACTGCATTAATGGATACTTTACCTCAAAAAAAAAAAAAGAAAGAAAACATCTGTATGTTTGTTTACTAGCATTAAAAACCTGTGCATATTCTATGGGCAAAAGTAAAAAGATTGAATAATAATAAAGAAGGGTATTTGTTTCTAATTAAAAAATAGAGCAGCTATATACTCTTTTAAAAACAAATGATACGAAAAGGAGAGAGAAAAAGAAGGTTGTTGATCAAGAACTGAAAAAACGAACAGAATAGCTATAAGTGGAGTGATCTTTCATTGTTCTATGCTTCTTCAGTTATTCCCCTTTTATTTGTCTACATCAATTGCCCCACTATAGCTAAAGGCCCCTAAGAGAGTCGAGGCAACGGTGGTCTACGATCACAAAGAATCAAGTCGCCCTTAAAACAAGTACTTGGGTTATCTAAACTTAGGGATGAGTGGTTGGGAAATTTAGGGGTGAGAAAGTTTCCTTAGGAGGGGTGATTAAGTTTCTTTAATGCAGGATCTATTTCTCTATATATTATTTGAAACACAAAATTCTGAAACTTTTGAACGACCAATAAAAACTCATAATACAATTTTGAGAAAATTAATATCCAAAAGAAATGTAGTGCGGACGAGGGTTGGTAAAAATATTTATGTAATCCAGTCATGCAATCATTTAAGATCATTTCTGTGTGATCTCTCAACTCAGTCCTTAGCTTGGATTACACCTAGGCCTTGAATGTTGACCATCTGCGTTAGATTTCAAGCAGGCTGGTTACAAATTCACAGAAAAATGTCAGCTTGATTACAAAAGTTATGTCTTTATTTTGTATTTTCTGGAAAATGGTGATGATAATATATACACAGTCTTTATTCTTAATCCCATTTTGCTCGAGTTGCAGTGTTTGGAGCCTGTGGCTTCCTGCTGCTAATGTTTAAGACTGGTTGTAAATAGTTTGATTATTTTGGGGTTAGGGTAGTATTATGAAGTAAAGGGTGAAGTTCCTAAGCTTCTGATCCTTTTCAGAAGCTCTAAGATATTCTTGTGCTTGCATCATACTCTTGTGTCGAGGATTTAATCCATTACAATTACTTAACCATGAAATGCCTCCTATGAGTCTTTACTGGTGGAATTGGCATTCCTGTTGGGTAAAAGTTTTCCTTCACCCATTGAGCCATTGAGTGGGAAGAATCCCTTGGCCACTAGTGATGTGACAATATGATGGGACTCTTGTTCCATCAACAAATTCCCAAACCCTATTGACGAAATTGAGCATACTTTTCCCCTTGATCATCTGACGGTACTGATGGCATGGGCAAGGGATTCTCCCTTGACCGTGGGTGTGGGAAAACTCAGTCCTTTATGTTGCCTCTTAGGATCTCTTCTTTTTTTTTTTTTTTTTTTTTTTTTTTGGGGGGGGGGGGGGGGGGGAGGGAGAATAAATAGCATACATCAACATGTGTAGCTACATGCCATATTCTGTAATTTAACTCATTGTTGTTTTATTATATTTTGTGGATTGGCTTGCAAATAGTTGCATGCTCTGTTCCTTTCAGTTATTTAAAATACATGAAAATACTCTTCATGCTCTTCCATTAACTAGGTTTCATTTACAGGATTTCTGGATTTAACACCCCAGCATTTACATCTGAAGAAGTGTATCGGAAGGTATTCGATCTCCAAGACGAGGTATGCCAATCACTATTTTTCTTCTCTTTAAATGTGAAAAATAGGTTTCTTGTTCCATCCTTGATTGTTATCTTTAGCCATAAAGCAATGAATAAAATTTTTACCCTTGTAGGTCGCCAGCATTAATAGAATCCCTAAGCCAAAGCCTAAAGTAGAGAAACCTTCAAAGAATGAAACTGATAGTGGTGGCGAGGAGACTGCAAGCACTTCCGACTCTACTTCTGAAGAGACATCCACCCAAACTGACCAACCAGAAGGAGACCCAGTGGGATCACCCAGCGACAAAGTAGACTCAGAAACTGAGGTCCATGACGAGTTGTGATCAAATTTTTGAAGTATACTGCAAACCTTTTATTAGCAAATATAGTTGATTGAAAAGATAGAAAGAGATGTTGTGGCTTCTGCAACCCTGCAGTTTTGGAGGAATTAGAGTTACACAGTCCTTTTTGGGTGGAGGCTTTGCAAATGGTCCTCCAGATCTGCATTGAAGCATCCTCATGGAAGCCTAAAGAGCAGATTCCGTATTTCTCTTTGCCGTAATTATACATGCTTAATTATTCCCTTGTAATGTATGGGATGACATGCCATTTGGCGATGAGTTTATATATGGAAATTTTCCCTATTGGCAATTAGGGTTAGTTCTCTTACTGTACCATGAGATTTGATACTTGTTTGAACATTCTCATAATATTAAAAATTTTGGTCTGACCTGCTAAACTTTTTTATATTATTTATTTATTTATTTTTGACTGTGTCTAAATTTGGAAATGTAAGGCTTAATATTGCTAATAGTGTTTCAAGCTGTGTTTCGTATGCATTATAAGAATAGATTCTAAATCGATTCTTCTGTAGTTCTTGGCTTAAGAATATGTTCTAGACCTACAAGCTATTCTGAGAATGCAAATCAAACAATGTCTTGAGTGTCACAGTAGTTTCTTTTGTGTTTGTTCTATCTTTATTCTAGTCTCATTTTGGAGTTTGAGGCCATGGTGGCACCTCCGATTTTGTGGAGTAATTATTATGATGACATCCTTTTAGTTAATACGATAATTGAATATTTTTCAAAACATAAAATTTTTGAATCCTATAACAATACCAAAAAGAAAGAAAGACCATAAAAAAAAAAAAAAAAAAAACTCCCAAAGAGAAAATAAATACATAAATAATCTCCAAAATCAAATTTGTGTGAAGTAAGATTCTAAGGAAGGTCACTTCAAAACTTCAATGAGCTAATATTCCCTTAGAATCACTCCATGCTCTAAAAGAGCTTCAATCAATAATTAAGCGAGGGCGCTCCCTTAAGACTATTGTAGCACGACCTATATAAAGATGAAATTCTTATCCTTCATACGCTTGAAAACAAACATTTTACCATTTTAAAACATATTACTTGATAGATTTTGACATTGTTTTTTTTTAACATTACATGTTGGCGAAAACAAAAAAAAAAAAAAGATAAAAAGTTCTTTACAAGTCCCTATATGGGATGGATGACCTTCCAAAACTATACACCTAATTGTGCCACTTGGAAGATGATATTGTAATTCTAATTAATACATAAATAAGTATGATTTTGGATTTTGTAAAAATTTCAAAGCCAAACTTAATCATATAAAAGTCCCTCAATATATGGAATTTACCCTTCATTTGTTTTTGACCAATTTCCCCCAAAAGTTTTCATTTTCTTGTTGGATTTTTAGATCTATATTTTTCCATGTGGCAAATCCATCAGGCCTGAAACTTGACAAAGAGCAGGAACTTTAGGTCATACATATCCATAAAAATTTAGGCTTGATGCACTTGGTGTGCAGAGATATTAGGACTATACAACAAAATCTTCCTTGGTGAGCAATTCCAGGATTCCCAGTAGTCATTGATAGAAGTGCTTGTAACACTGGTTTGATGGAGATCTCCTTGTAGGTCTTCTGCAGCCAAACTTTTTGGTTTCATACCAAGTATTTGTTCATCAACCTCTCATTAACTGTCCTTTTTTTTTCTTTCTTTCTCACAGATATAGAAAGAGAGAAAGCATAAAAATTCATGATCAGTGATTGTTATATATTTATCTATAATGGATAGATACTTGTACAAATACAGACCCTAGTATAGCTAATTGAGTGCCACTTCATCACTCAATTGCCCAATGAGAAAAGGTTACTTTAATAAGCTTTTCAGTATGGAGGCCTTTCAAATGAGTTTTGCCCTAAATGAATGTGTAAAGAAAACTAAAAAATAAAAAAACGGAGAGAGATAGATAGAGAGGTACCAATATGCAATAAATTGTTTTTTTTTCTAATTGAATCAGTTGATTGTATATATATTAATTGAAATTTAAAATTCAAATTTTTTTACTAAAAAAGAAGTTTTTAATGTGTGTAAAGAAGGACGTAAAATATTTTGGCTTAATCTTTTGGATCCGTTTCTTTGTAACCATACATATTTTGTCCTTGGAAAACTGTGTCAATTGCATAGTGTGTTTAAATATGTAAATTTGCAAGAACCCTGGTCCCAACTCCCAAGGTAACAATCCCAGTTCAGAAGGTAATTTAGGAATTTCTCGTTAGCCCTAACACACACTCTCCAGTCTCCACACAGCTGACTCAGCTCCAACACCAGCTCCTCCTCTTCTTCCTTGTCCCCGGTCCTGCTCATTATCCGGGAATTCCCATCAGGCTGCCATTGCCCTCCACCTCTCTCTCTCTCTCACTGACCCTTTTGACGGAGGTCAATCTCTAACCTACTTGAAGGAGGTGTATTGATTGGGATCCCCTCTATTTCTATCCTGCATATGAACGACAAATGAGTGTTCTGGTAGCAACAATGGCAAGTGATTTTCTCTATCAACTGAAGGTACAATTCGAATCGATTGGAATCCCCCTCCTCTATCTCTCTGCTCCCTATGGCTACTCTGGCAACCGATTGAAAACCACAAGCTGAGGGCAAAACATGGCAAGATCGTCCCTCTTTTCTCTTTCTTGGTCCCCCAAACTCGCAATAATGTTGCAGCAGCCCAGCGGCCATGGATTCGCTCTTTATTTGTCAAATTGGCATCTTTAATATCGATTGAGATAGAGAGAGAGAGAGCAACACCTCAACCACAATTGTCCTAAGATGGGCATGATCCGTTAAAAGTCTTAGAACTGAACAAGTTCAATATATGACACAATGAGGGTTGACAATGTTGTTATTTTTTTTTTTTTTTTTATTTTTTTAAGTTTTTCTTTTCCATTTTCATTTTTGATTCCCACGAGCGACGTCTCTCTCTCCATTGTTGATCACCAAGTTTAGCATCCATGGATTCCACAGGTCAAGAACAAAGTTTTTGTACCTATAGGAATACTTAGTTTCTCCCAAGCTTGGACCTCACAACATGTGAGATCTGCTCTAAACCCTTTTCAAAATGGAATCGAACATTGATCCAATTTTTATCTGCAACTGACCTATTCCAGTTCCATTTTTATTTTCAACCAGAGAAGGAAAAATAGAGGGATAAATCGTCCGCCAAGACATTTTCTTGGGTTTCCTTGGATGCTCTACTGTCGAAGACACGAGTCACGACCTCTGAAAACTGATTCAATGATCTTATTACCCTCAAGACAGTAATAAATGACATTTTAATCCCCAACCCTGAAAAACGATATCTATCTAAGCAGGTTGGTTACAAACAGCTTTACCCTAATCTTTTTCTATTTTATCTTTTTGTGTTTGTGCTCTAGATACGGTTCGACATTCTCCTTGTGTAATTCTTTCCGTAACATTTTTTCTTGTTCAACTGCCTTTGTATTTTTATCCAATTTGAAGTAAAAAACAGAAGATATAGTATTTTTTACATAAAATCATATAGCTTGTCTCGACCCTTGATGTTATTAAAAAAAAATAATTGGTATAAATAATGTCACCATTATTGTATCAGCTGCAGCTGCAATTAAGAATCTCATCATGTAGCTATCATGTAACATATAATTTGACAATTATAAGGGCATGTGTCTATCCCTTTCCTCTTTCTTATGAAATGATATCTTTGCCACCTGTTGACGGAGGAGAAAAATAGACCCAAGATGCCATGTGTCTATCTCTTTCCTCTTCCTTATGAATGAAATCTTTGCCACCTGTTGGGGAAGGAGAGAGATAGACCCAAGATGTGTTGGCATAGGTCATGCTCCTAGACAGAGAACACTTGTTCTAATTGTTAGGGTTTAGGGTTTAAGCACAAGGTTACTTAAAGCAATACATCCTACATATCAAGTTTGGAATGAACAGAGCTGATTCCAACTAATATTTATAGGAAAGACTAGAGTTTTAAGTTAAATGGACTCTATCCAGTGGGACCCACTACAATCTGATTCCTTATTCTAGTAGACTTATATTAAAACATATATTAAGATATGGAACGTATCCAACACTAATTATTAAAAAAAAAAAAAAAAAAAAAACATAGAACTAAGTTTCCCTCCACCCACAGAAGACGATTCACCTACCATCATAGGGTTCACAAACCCCTCCTAGTGTTTTTGTATGTTCCAAAATACCCTCCCAATACCCTCTCCCACCCTCTCCCACCCCACGGTTAAATGGGATCCCATTCACCGTGGGTGGAGGGAAACTCAGTCCTAAACATAAATTTGTTAAAGTTTTAAGAGATTAAAAAAATATGCCATGGAGTTCATTAACTCTATACTGTGATTTGGGAAGATTTGCTCACATCATGCGAGGTTCATGAAAACTAGAATTAGGAGAATTTGCAGCGGAGAAGATCTTGCAGATGAGGCCAGATGATCTGTCTGCATATGTTCTTTGGTCAAGCATCCATGCTTCAATGCGTTTGTGGGACAGAAAGGCAGATGTTTCCATCATGACGAGAGTTCGCAAGAGTGAGAAGGGAACCTTCTCAAAGCTGGATTGAGGTCAAAGGAACGATCCATGTGTTCTATATAGAAGACAAACTGAAGGAAGCTGGATATGTTTGCATTGTTTTGAATGATATTGAACCAGAATAGAAAGATTATTCTCTCCTACACTGAAAAATTGGCACTGGCATTTGGACTGATGACTACTCTCAAAGGTGTATAATGCAACATCTACAGTGTTGTGGAGACTGTCATGCTGCCTTGAAATTGATTTCAAAGATTGAGGATTGTCAATGAATAGTGTTGAGCTTTATCGATAGCGCAGCAAATGTATGCCATTTAAGTATTACTGCATTAAAATTAAGAAAGGAAGCTAAACCCCATCATATATACACTTTACCAGGGAAAATTTCATATATGGTACACAATTCTATAAAATACAAGATGCCTCTTGAGAGTAAAGAACTTCTAACCAAAATACCTGATATGAATTTTTTATGAGAAAAAAAGCACATATAAGAAGGATGAGGCTTCAGCAACAATCACTCATCCACAATCAAGCAGGGAAAAATTTATGTCAGGCATATAGCCTCTAGTTTTCATTTGTTCTGTTAGATTTCTCAGTGTCTCACAGATGTATGCTGCCCTTGGTAGTGCTGGATCATCAGAGATGAATGTATGGACTTGATTCTTCACGTCAATCCAGCTGCAACCAGGTTGTTTTTCCACTCCTCGTTCCTTCATCAGCATCCTAACTCTCTCCACCTCCTCCCACCTGCCTGCCTCAGCATGTATGTTTGACAAGAGTACATAATTTGATGTCTTATGAGGTTCGAATTCAGAAAGCCTTTCTGCAGCAAACTTCCCCAGTTCTAAGTTTCTGTACATCCGGCATGCTCCAAGCAATGCACCCCATGTTCCTGCGTTGGCCCTAATTGGCATTTTCATTACTAGTTGATAAGCTTCTTCTAGCCGTCCTGCCCGGCCAAGCAAATCAACCATGCAGGCATAATGCTCAGCCACAGGTTCAACGGAGTAATCATCAGTCATAGATTTAAACAATTTTAAACCCTGGTCAATCAATCCAGCATGACTACATGCAGATAAAAGCCCAACAAAGGTGACCTGATCAGGAGCAACCCCTATCATCTCCATCTCTTGAAAGAGCTGGATGGCTTCTTTCCCATAGCCATTCAATGCATACCCAGCAATCAGAGAATTCCAAGAAATGATATCAACACTATTAATATCATTGAAGACTTCCTCTGCACTCAACACTCTTCCACACTTGGCATACATAGTGATCAAAGCATTCCCAACAAACAAGTCAATAACATAACCTAACTTCATAACAAGATGATGAAGTTGTTTGCCCACTTGTAGAGCTGCAAGGTTGGCACAAGCACTGAGACTAGTGGCAAATGTGGACTGGTCAGGTTTCTTACCCTCTCTCATCATCAAGACAAAGTGCTGAAGTGCATCAGTACAGAGCCCATTTTGGGTGAAACCTGAAATCAGAGAATTCCATGAAACTGTGTTTCTCTCTACCATCTCCTCAAAAATCTGTAGTGCTTTATCCATTTGATCTTCCTGAGCATAACCAGCAATCATTGTATTCCATGAAACTATATCTTTCTGGCTCATTTGCTTAAACAATTTGATTGCTTCATCCATTCTCCTACTCAGGGCATAGCCTGCAATCATTGTGTTCCAACAGACAACATCTCGAGAACCTACATTGTCAAAGATGTCACGAGCATCATCCATTCTCATGCTCTGCACATACCCAGAAATCATGGCAGTTTGAGCTGCAACATTCCTGTAAGGCATACTATTTAGTAACTCCCTTGCTTCATTGAGCTTCCCAACACGAACATACCCATTGATCATGGTAGTCCATGACACAGAATTCTTCTCTGGCATTTGTCTGAATAGTCTAATAGCCTCATCAATTTCACCATTTTGCACATAACCGGCAAGCATGGCATTCCAAGCAACCACATTTTTCTCAGGCGTCTGTTCAAAAATTTTCTGTGCTTCAGCAATGTGACCATTCCTTGCATAACCACTTAACATTGTCACCCAGGAAACGATGTTTGGGCTAGGAATTCTCAGAAAGAACTGCCAAGCAGAGTCCAAATCACATGCCTGAACAAACCCATCAAGCATTAAATTCCAAGAAACCACATCTCTCTCTTCCATTTGGTCAAAAAATTTCAATCCCATACCTATTTCTCCATTCTGGGTATACCCTGCAAGCATTGAATTCCATGAGACCATATCCCTCACTGGCATCTGATCAAATAATTTCCGAGCCTCTTCAAGCCGTTGGTTCTTCACATAACCCGTGATCATTGCATTCCAACAAACCCGGTTTCCCTTATCTGGAAGCCGATCAAAGAAATACCTTGCTTTCTCAAGTTCCCCGCTTCGGGTATAGCAAGTAATCATCAGTGTCCACGAAAATATGTCCCTTTTGGGCATTTTGCCAAACAACTCAGAAGCTTCGTGGATTTGATCGTTATGTAAGTACCCTGCTATCATAGTGTTCCAAGAGACTAGGTTCTTCAAACGCATTTGATCAAAAAGGCGCCTTGCATCATTGATTCTGCCGTTCTTGGCATAGGCCGAGATCATTGAATTCCATGTTACAGTATTTCGATTTGCCATTTTCTCGAAGATTTTGATGGCTTCTTCGATTCGACCACATTTTCCCAACTGGGCTATTTTCAGATTTTGATTAAACACAAGGCTTCCACTCTCGCCAATTGATTTCACTGCCGATCTCATAGCGGTGCAGATAAGAGGACAAAGCAATTACCTCCAATTTATAGAAATGTAAACGGATCGAATACACCACTATTTGCATTCCAATTTGATTCTACTAACTGGTATCCGACTTAAAATCCGCCGAATATGTAAAAACACTTTTCAAATTCGAATTGGTTTACTTAATCGAGTATTCGCATATTATGCCATTCGAATTTCGAAACATTCTGTTTATCTGATATCCAATTGATATACGTTGCCAGCCCTAATCTCGAACAGAGTTGCAGAGAAATAGCTTAAGAGAAAGGGGATATACAATCATGCAACCGCCGACTGTCGCTGACCGTCTCTGAGAGAGAGAGAGACCCAACTGTTATCATGCGACACCAGTGAAATCTCGGGGATCCCCTTTTTCCAGTTTGATCCTCTTTTCCCTCTCTATTTTCTTATTTCTTTTTTGTTGCAGATACCAGTGAAATCTATCCCTAAGACCAAAAACGGAGACTTTAATCTCCATGCATGGGAGGCTTCGGTTACTGAGAAGACAAACATGAAAAAAGTGAAGAAACAAGCGACGGCCAGACGGGGAGGGGGTGACAAATCTGAAAGGGCGTGTGTAAGGAACCAGAGAGAGAATTCACCTATGCTCCGCCATATCTCAGTTGCAGTGGCAGGTTGGTAAAGAAATGATTTTGAAGTCGAAAATCATGAAAGAAGTACCAAATCAAAGAATCCCAAACAAGACGGCCTTCACCTCTTTCCGTCTCACCTCTGTTGTGGGTGAAACCTGTTCTCGTCGAGATCTTATATTTGATATATTATTCGACCTATATTGTTTTGTTCGTTGAACTAGATCGTGTGTTCTGGGAGCAGTTTCGTATTTTCATGGGCTAAGGTTTTCTCTATGTATTATAACGCTTGAATTTCTATATATGATGGTTATCTCTTTGAGAGATGTATACGGGTTTATAATTTCTTCATCGAAATAGTAGACCCGTGGATGTAGTCTACCTCCCCACCTTCTTAGAGGTGAACCACATAAATCTTTGTCTTGTGTGTGTGTCTTTTCTTTTTCTTTTGCAAATCGTCATGCTATTGCACGGTGGATGGCAGACGGCACACGGCAGCTTTGAGCTCCCCTCTTCGTCTCACGCTCTCAATCCCCTCCTTTCTCTCTCCCTCCCTCTTAATCCTCGAGAACCCTCTTAAAAACTCACTTCCCTTCCCTCTACTTTCCCTTGTAACCAAACGGAGCCTTAAGTAAAGCACCAAATTAAAACAGAAAATTTGATAATTGATACTACCTTTAAGCTAAAACCAACTACCACTGGTCCGTTTCTGATCAAACTCAGGTTCGACTTTACACTCCAGATCATGGTTTGTAATCTCTGTATCAAATCGGTGGATTCGTCCGGATCAGATTGGTGTCGGCCAAGACTGAATGATCCTGGGGATACATACGCTTATGACAGCCAATTCATTGCAATCCAGATTGGTATTGGATCAATATCGGCCGGGATTGATCATAATCCGAGATTACTTACTATGCTCCAGATCAATTCCTAAAATTAGGCTTTTGAGTTAATCAGGATGGATTGGAACTGGGCGGAATCTTAGGAAATGTTAATTAGCCAATGTTTAGGCTAACAAAATAAGTCTTTTTATGGAGAGGAAGCCTTGATGGACACCGATGATCCAAGTGGAACCCACTAGACCTGTGGATCATTTTTCATACAATATGAGTGTCAAAGTCCAAGTGAGTCTCAACTGGAATGCCAAATCTGATAGGGTCCAAAGCTCGTGGACATTAGAGAGGGTCTATGGAAGGGTGACCAGGAAAGGAACCATTCTGTCGTAAACAGAGTAAGCCCATCAGGCATAGAACTCTCAAGTCTCAACCACACACACCTAAGGATGGATGCAAAGGATACAATCAATAATGAAGGTTACTTTCCATAATTTTAAGAACAAATGTCTGTATTTTAGAAAATGGAACTGCTGCTGTGACAATGATGGGTTAGTAAGAAGCTATACCTCCAGGATGTATTATTATTGAGCTTTTCTATGTTCATATAAAAATAACAAATGGGCTGCTGCTGCTATACCATCTCTCCCCTCAAAATAAATACCAATAACCCATCACCCTTCCCCTGAATTGCTAACCTTAAGCTGCATCAAAATCAAACTACTCTTTTTCAGGTAAAAAACATAGATGTCGGCACTCGGTCTGAACTCCACTCCATGACAGCCACATCTATTCTACTCCAGTGATACAACGAGCTGTGATGTATCTAAGAATCCATAGCCAAGGGCGGTCCATAGCCATTTCGGTGTTTCTGTTGCCATCTCCACGCAATCTGCAAACTCTCTTGAAGATCCGTGTATTGGGCAGTCCAGTTTAGCTCAAGATTGATCTTTGATGGATTGCTATACACTTCAGCATAATCACCAGGTCGACGATCGGTAAGATAATCGACTTTGATGTCCACCCCTGTGGCCTTCTTACATGCATCCACAAATTCCTTAACCGATCTACCTGCTCACAGGAATTGGAACAACAATTCAGTACCAATATAACTCACAAAAGTTTAGCTTTCTCAAATCAGATGGGCTTATAACATGAAGTTGTTTTGAAGACCTTTTCCTGTGCCAACATTATAGATGCCAACTATCCCAGGTGTGGCTTTGGCAAGAGCTTTGACATGAGCATCAACCAGATCTGTCACATCAATGTAGTCTCTAATGCATGTCCCATCAGGTGTTTTATAGTCTGTTCCTTTAACCTATAATAGGAAACCAACATCATCTCATCAGTTCAATACAACTGGAACTTTGGGAGCAAAATTAAGAATGAATTGGTCATCAATCTACCTTTAGCCCAGGAATGATTCCCAATGCAGCATCAAAACAAGCCGCTGATATCCGGCCATGCTCACGCAATTCGGGTCTGGGAGCTTCTCCTAACCTTCCTTCTGGGTCTGAACCAATGACATTGAAATATCTGAAATTTTTGCATTAAGAGAACCAAGTCAGTCCAAGTATCTGGCTAAACTAATTCTACTCATCCAGAAATTCAGAAATAAAACTAACAGCAATTTGTAGGTTCATAAAATCTAAATATATAGAAACTGTATTTTAAAATGAGGACAATCAACCATCTTTAAGTCATGTCAACTGACAAAGAAGAGATCCAGAAAGCTGCAAGTAGCCATCCAGACAAAACCAAAGCTTGAAGACTTGACACAGTTTGACAGAATTACTGTTATTTACACTACCACAACATGGTCATGCTTTTCATCTTGGGCCAGTACCTTCTTTAGTATGTCAATAAAACCCAAAAAATACTATGAAGTTTTGGTAAGTTGACTCCAGGAGCATGAAAAATCCAGTTACATATAAATCATCAATGAAAAGCACTGTTCATTCAGAAACCAGATATTGGCATGTGCTTTGACAGAAAAGTACATCACCCTTATTCTGGACAAAGAAGACCCTACTGACAAAAATACACATGCAGATACAGAGACACCAACCTCAATATCATGACTGCCATGTCTGAATTCTTCGAGAAGTCAAGGATAATATCCTCAGCCATCTTCTTGGCTTTTCCATATGGGTTAATGGGGACCTGCAATTATGCATTGGTGCAAATTAGTGCTAGAATGCAACTTCAAAGAGCTCAAAAATCCAGTAGCAAAACGGTTCCCACTTTTCTTGGCTTGGCATATTAATTAATAGAAGCTCAGACACTTCAATATCAGAATGAACAAAAAGCACAAGTGAACAAGCTCTAACCTGAGGTGTTGCCTCAGTAATGGGCATCTTATCAGGCTCTCCATATGTTGCACACGTACTAGAATAGATTAATGTCTTAACACCATGAGCAGCCATTGCCTCTAATACTCCCAAGGTATTTGATGTGATATTATGATAATATCTGCAGCACAATCAAATATGTCATTTGTTAGGTGGCGGGATTTGTACTTCCTCACAAATGATTCAAATTTTGTTAGTTTTCAAGTGAAATATATTAGAATTGATTTTTATTTTTTTTTAATATACAGTGATCTCCCAAGCAAAGATGCAGTTAAAAAAAAAAAACCTTCCATGGCGTGAACAGGGAATTAATGATTAGTATACCCAAAGGTTTAAAAAGTAAAAAAAGGAAAGATCATCAAAAGCCTGTGTTTATACGTATAACTATTCTCTACACACATGCTGAGAACATATACAATGTAATAGAAAGAAATTGTAGCATCAAACTTTCTAAAGGCACATGGATTAGCATGCTGAAGAACCATTTCTGTCAATGGAAAGACCCACATAGCCCAAGCCCCAATATTAAGACATTTTCAAGAATTAAGAGCATATAAACATGAAAATCTAGGACCTGCAACAGAATTGACCACTTTTTTTTTTGCTAACGATGGAATTCAGGCCTTCGGCCTGACTATTCCCCCGGGTCCATGCAAGCCCCACAGTCACAGGACCGGGTCATTCAAGGATTTAAGTGGAAAGCCAATTAAATCCAAAGTGAATGGCCCCAAGCAGGTAAGAGGAGTTGAACACAGGTCGCTTGTCAATTTAGACCAGCGCCCATGCCAACTCCGCTACCCCCTTGCGGTTCAGAATTGACCGCTTAGTTGACCCACCTGATCACAGAAAATTCAGTGAACAAAGAGAGAGAATTTAACATAGTATCAAAACTTTCTGCAAACTATATAGCAGTAATGTTATCAGGAAAACCCATGGGGCATGAGGATGGGTATTAGAAAATTTCAGGAATAGAGTGGATATAAACTAAAGATTCAAGATCCCAGGTGAAGCCACATACTTTTGGCCTAAATAATCAAATCAAATAAATTACTCAGGATACAATTAACACTGAAAAGCTAAGTTGTAACTGTGAATGCAATTTTCCCCTAAATAGAATCAGTTAATGCAAAAGCCCTAAAACATAGACTTGCCTCACCATTTCATTACGTTTATTGACATAAAGCTTCCTATAGTGAGAATTTCAATAATGAGATTTTAACTTTCCGAAACTTGATCGACAACCACAGAAATGAGGGTGAAAAACAGCCAATATACACCCAAGCAGAACTTCGTTGTCCATATGTGATATCAATTTAAACTTTAAAATGCCCAATTTCCCAAGATGTATATAGAACCATTAGTGATTCTTCTTCTTTGAAAACAAATCAGTTAAAAAAACCAATTGCCTCATCATAGAGTTAGAAACAACTTCCTTCTTTATCCAACTCTTCCCACCTTTTCCTTCTGTTCTTTAATATAGCCATCACTGATCGAGATTCCAAGACCAAGCCAGCTAGGCCAGGCACAGGGAGTAATACTTTCAAGGTTTAGAACACTGTGCCAAGAAAAGGCGCATATAAAAGAGAACAAGACAAACTAGAGCCCAAGAATATGGGGTCACATAAAGCAACCGATCAACAAAATAAAGATTATAAAATGGGCTCAACTCTCACCAGCCCAAAATTTGAGATTCTCAAAGTAGACCTTCAGTTGATTCAATGAGTTTATTACCATGACTAATTCATAGAACAACTACTACATATAATCTCTTATTGACATTCACAGACTTTCTGGTAGTTAACCTACCCAAGCCATTGTACGGTGGCATGCTTACTACCCCTAAAGCAGAAATTGTTTAAAACGGCAGATTCTTTTATTTGAAAGATTCAACGTTTGGTAGAAGGGATCTAACATATAATATTAGTAAATCATACCTGAGAGGCTCAAGTGTGCTTTCCCCAACATAAGCAACGGCTGCAAAATGCATCACAGCATCAAATGCATTTTCTGCAAATATTTTGTTCACCTGTAATATTAATTAAGGAAAGATGTTCGAATACCCTCATTTAAATGTAAAAGTAGCATGCAACATTTCTTTCTTCTTTTCTTGGGTAAAAGGTGTGAGTGTATAGCATATAACAATTCATGTGTTTAGGATACAGCTTTTGCATCCCCCAAATCAGCATATATGAACTGAAGTCGCCCTGGTTCTGGAAATTGCTCCTGAAGAACCTTAATAGCCCCAAGATTTCCCCGGGAGAGATTGTCCTGTCAAAATGACATTGAAAGGATAAATATTGCTACATGGCATTTTAGATATTTAGCATCTCTTTCTTTAAATGATAACCAAGAAATTCTCTTTATTCTGAATGACAGGTACCACTATCGTTACACGGTATGAATCCTTCAAAAGTCGAAATGCAGC
The DNA here is from genome assembly GCF_018873765.1 of Telopea speciosissima. Classification (NCBI taxonomy): domain Eukaryota; kingdom Viridiplantae; phylum Streptophyta; class Magnoliopsida; order Proteales; family Proteaceae; genus Telopea; species Telopea speciosissima. Next base: position 53,691,256 of record NC_057924.1, read on the forward strand.
ATGTGAACCTATATAGCCAGCTCCTCCAGTTAATAGAACATGTGTTACACCTGCTTCATGGCGGGAAAACTGGGGACAGAAAACAGATCAAGAAAACAATAAAATATTAGACATGTAGAGGAAAAGTGGAAAGAATGAAAAAGAAACCATTATGCACATCCTTAAGTTAGTGCACTGCATAAGTATGTGCATATAAAGATAGACATGGTAATGTTGTAGACATCATTCCACAACCTCCAAAAAGAAGAATTCAGATGGGCAATTTTCAGAAGATTATTCTGTCAAAATCAAATAAAGAGAGAAAAAAGAAAAGAAGGAAAATCTAACAAAACTCCTTCCAGATTTGGTATAATCTAAGATCAGTACATTTTCCAGACTGCTATAAAATAATAGGATCCTTCCAGCTGAAAGGCCTAGAATCTTGTGCATTAAAGATCAGCACCGTTTACCTATGCTTTACTATCCCAAACAATGCTAAGAAAAATTAACCACCTGCTGAAGATCTCAAGTTGAATAGAAACTAGTTGAGGAGATATAGGTTCCTAGTTGGCACAGAAATTCCTAGCATTAGAGGGGGTGGTTATTATGCATAGCATGGGGAACTATGTAAGAGATATGGACTAAAATTGACCAGGTCAAATGATCCGAACCAGAAGCATGGTAACAATCACCTCCAATATGTGAAGCTTTAATAAGGAAATAAAATGGTTGGTTACAAGGATATCAGTGTGGGTCCCACTATTTATTATGTGAGAAGGGTATAAAGGAATACAGGGCAGTGTAGTAATCTTTTTCCCAAAACTTAATTCTAGTCCATTCTTTTTTTTTTTTTTTTTTCTCTTTAAGCAATCCAAGTCAAAAAACCTGCACTTAATATCTCAGTCCAGTTCTAATCTCTAGACTTGAAAAGATATAGAAATGAAAACACAATTTCATGAGCTTGGTTTAGGAGATGAAACTGTCAAATTGGATCATAAGAATTAAAACATTAAGCATAATTGCGAGTTTATATTTTATACATAGAACCATGAACTTACTGCGCTTGGGCTATTAAAACCAGGTGAATGCTTGAGCATAATAATGCACATAGCTGTCAGACTAGCAGCTAAAAGAATTTTTCCAACAAAATTGCTCTTCCGTTTTGAGTCGGCATAATCCATTCCTGCATGCATAGAAAAGTGGAAAACTTTTAATCACTCTATAAGGCAAGTGTCACAACCTAAAGTTTTTATTTAGAAAAATATATATATTAGAAAAGTTTCCCCAAGCATATGCAGTCCAATTTTAAGTCAGCTCTCACTAACATTTACTAGCCAATAGACCTGAGTCCATAAACTCTAATTCTCAATAAAGGACAATTATTTTCCCTATTGATTTTGAAATAATTAAAGTCAATATGCCTCTCATCTATAGCTTCTACATTTTTTTCTTCATCACAAATACTTCTTGGATGACAGGATGATACCACTTTCCTGCTCATGCTCCATTAAAAATCCAAGTATAGTAATTATTTACAGCAAAAAAGAAAAACAAAATTATCACCCCCAGATGAAGCAAGCATACACATAGAGACACCAACATCAGAGGGAGAGAGAGAGAGAGAGAGAGGGAACAGGTCCAAAGCATCAACGACCTTGAATGACAAGAAAACCCACCTGAAAATGACCAAGATCTACTGGTCCGTGGCTGGGTTCTGTTTCTGCTGAGACCTAGCATGTGCGAAGCCTCTTGAAACACAATATAGGTAGAAATTAAATCCTACTCAAACCCGATTATCTCTAATGTGTTCTTTCCGTAACCTGCACCAGGTAAATCCAACCAAGGATAAGAGATATCTCCAAAAATGAACAATAGAAGTTAAAAAAGAAGAAAAAAAACAGTTCCAGATGTTCTTTGCTAATGGTAACAAAGACAAGGAGGGGGGAGGAAAAAGAAAGAGAAAGTAAAAACAAAGGCGACAGAGATGTAAACTGCAGGAAATATCAAGAGCATATATGTCCAAAATAATTTTAAGCCCAAAAGAAAGCAAAAAAATGTGATAATCCACCAAAGATCACCGGCCGAAAATAAAAATTTAATAATAATTGACACAAAACAAGGAAAAACTGCAACGAAGAAAAAGGCCTTAATGAGGGAGAGAGAGCGAGAGAACCAGAAAATTCCTAAAAATTCAAATTTTGAGGATAAAAAAAACCAAATCCACCTACGATTATCGACAAGATTCAATATCGAAGATCAAGAAACAAAACCAAATCGACCCATATAACAAAATTCTGAACATACACGCAAAAAATAAAAGAAAACAGGAATCACCACCGGAAACAAACAAACCCTATGTCAGTGATGGAAAGAAAAAAGGCGATAACACAGAAACACAACCATGACTCATCAAGAAATTCTCAATATCAAAAAAACCCAGGAACCCAACTCAATTTAAAGTCAAAGGTACCTGATAAAGAGCAACAAATTCCTCAGAAAAAAATAAAAACACCTCCAGAAAGCTAATCTTCAAGATCAGAAGAGCGCAATCAAAAGATAACTTCAAGTTGGGTGGAGAAGGGGGAATTTAAAAAATTTCTGCACTACATTCAAAAAGAAAAGTAAACCAGATTGAGTAGAAACAACGAAGACGAGTACCCGAGAAAGAGAAGGAATTAGAAGCTACCTGGAAATAGATATAAGAGAGAAGAAGCGAGAGGAATACGGGCCAAGTCCTGGTCTTTGGGGCAACGAGGTGAGAGTTTGAATTGAGACTTGTGAGAGAGAGAGAGAGAAAGAAAGAGATCTTCTCATATTTGAGAGCCACTAGTCAGTGATGACTTTGCTTCCCATGTTGACAGCGTAGAAATGGTAAGCAGCGAATCAAAGACTTTTCCTTTTTTTCTTTTATTGTCTATTTTTTTTTATCTGAACTTTCAGTTAGACACTCATATTCCTATTTTTAAATACCATTGATATTTTTTCCCCTGAAGTAATGATATTCTATTGTTTTTTTAAGGGAAAAAGAACGACACCCGGTCACCCAGCCCTTAACACAGAGGCGCTTAAAATGACCGTTATACTGGTACGTTGGTCATTTCATGTAGTTACGTAGTGCATGTCACTCGTGTGCCCTAACATAAGGGTGGGTGAAATGACCGCCACATCGGTGCGGTGGTTATTTTGCGCACCCCTATGTAAGGGTGTCAAAATCAAATCAAAATTGTTTACCGAAACTGAATCAACTCATTTACATCGAAATCATGAAGCCATTTATTAAATGGTTCGATTTTGGTTTTGAAAATTGAGACCATTTAGTTAAACGATTTAAATCGAACCGAATCGTTTAAATCAAAACAAATATTAAAAATAGGTTGTTGCTAAATTTGAAAACAATGAGTCAAACATGAATTGGTAAAAATATATATGTGAAATATGTAATAAAATAGTTGGGTTTGATTCATTCAAATACATTAGTATAATAATATTCAATATTTCTATGAATATTTTGATTTTTCTATAAATTAGAATCATATCCTTTTCAATATGGCTTATTGAGTACATCCAATAAGCATTGAATTCGGTATAAAACAGCAAACCGTTTAGGAACCAAGTATATAAAATCGTAACCAAATCCATTTAGGGCCGATAAATCGAAACCATTTAAAAACCGAGAAACTAAAATCGTTTAGTAAATAGTTTTGGTTTCAAAAAGTGAAACCGTTTAATAAATGGTTCGATTTTGATTTCACCTAAAAATATTGCATCGAATCAAATCGAACCGATTACACCGAAATATTTAATACCTTTACCCTTGTATCAGGACGTAGGAGTGGCATGTCTGGCGCGATGGAGTGCGTTGTTTCTCCCTTTTAAAAATAATAATATATGTTTTCATACTTATAAGCATTAAACGTATTTAAGTAACTCACAAGGGTTATGTGATATTATTATTTTTTTTTTGGTAAAAAGGGTTATGTGATATTAACGTGTATGTTAACGTGTATTTGCACTGAGTGTATTTTAAATGTGAACCCTATATAGTCTTATGAGGGTCCATGTGGGCCGAACTCTTTTGATGAGTTACCTTCTTTTGGGCTCAACCTACCAAGGACGCCTACCCTTATTTCAAAAAAATAAATAATTATTTTAAGATTGATTGAGCTGGTATGGATCCAAGGTGTACATTTACAGCCATTGACTTCATGTAAAATTATATTTGTTACATCATCCCGCCATGTGGCTAAAAATGGTGGGCCACCTTCATAATTTTATTAGTTGGCCATTTGAAATAAGTTCGACCGCTCTCCCTCACTTGGTCAACCTATCATTTTTCATTAAAAAAAAAAAAAAAAAACCAATTATTTTGTATACACATGGTATTTGCCCTCCAGATTTATTGTTCAAATCAAGTTGGGTTAGTGGATCGACTTGATTCAGTGTATTCTCGTTCAAATAGGTAGAGAGAGCATTTTGAAGGTTTTTTAAAAGATGATGATTTAAATTCATCAAGACTTATTAATTTATTTTTATTTATATTTTTTTATAACATGAGTGTAAATGACAATTGTCATATATATAATAACACTATAAAATTTAAAATTTGGACAAAATTATCGAAACAACATCCCTTCACTCTTACAAAAACAGAATGGACAAAAGTGACATAAACATGAGTACTTTTGTTATTGAGGGTTACCACATGTATTTCTATTTATTTTATGATTAGAAAAATTTTTTTCTCAACATTACCAAACACATTTCTTTCCTGTAGAAGTATTCAAGGGTAAAAGAAATAAAAATTATTTTTACCTCAGAAATAATGTTTTAAAATAAAAATATTATCAAATAGACCCTTTTCTACCAAAACAACAACATATTGAGTGATAAAATGATGCAATACTAACTGATAATTTATATCAACTTTCAGTTTGAAGGCTTTTGGCTCCATCCAATCTTGTAAATTCTACACTCTTTTCTACTTTGAGAATTGTTGAACCTTTATTATTTCAAAAGAATCTGATCAATTGTAGATTAAAAAGAAAAAAAATTCTTATCTACATTTAGAGGAGTTGCCTATAAATCCCTTTTTGCTAGTGGAATATTTTTTAAGTCATATAACTTGTTTTTTTGGGATGTTGAAGCCAGAACACTTGGTAACTCATATGCAACCACAAACTTACCTAACGAGAGCAAAATAGATTGAATGGAAGAAAACTTGTGCTGTTTTTCACTCAATTTATAAAATATAGAAAAAAGATCCCTATGATACCAGAGTGGGAATTTCTTCCTATGCCCTCTTAAATAATAAGTTACTCTGTTTCCTCAAACAAACTGGCTAGCTATGAGGCGCCAGCTAAACAAATCTATCTTCGGCCCTCTCATTGGTGTGGTTTCCCACTTATCATCACAGATTCGTAGAAAATCTCTGCCAAGATAGTTACAAAATTGTCCTACTATTTTGGATAATCGAATGAAGAATAAAGGAAAATAGAATAAAGCATGAACATATCACCAATAATATGACTCACCATTTATTCTTTCCTTGTCTTTGTTAGTATTAATGGCTTTATCTGATCTTATCATCTATTCTCACATCCCTCCCTCCTCCCCCTCCCTCCTCCCTCTCCCTTCACCTCTAGAAAAGAGAACATAATGTCTACTAGTACTATTCTTCCTAGCTAAGTACCTTTAAATGTATTGTGTCCTATTTCTTATGTTGTTCCCACTCATGGGTCATTATGTCCTAAATCTATTAGTAACACATTCAAATATGTGTGTGCCTTGGGTAAAAGGGTTTAGTCCGACATTGGGTGTGTGTGTGTGGTGTGTGTTGTGTATATCCATCATTCCACGGTCCTAAAAGTCAGTTAGCGTTTTGGGATTGGTGTGTGATTTGTGTGATTACACTTTCATAAAAAAAAAAAAAGTCGCATTGTGTGCGTTGGGTGCGTGGGTTTAGTCCCACATCGGGTATGTCCGTATGGAGTGTGTTGTGTATATCCGTCATTCCACGATCCTAAAAGTCGGTTAACATTTTGGGATTGGTGTGTGGTTTGTGTGATTACACTTTCATTTAAAAAAAAAAAAACAATATTCAAATATGAGCTTTGGTTTCCAACAAATTAGGTCCTCCTAGGAAGTGTTTGCATTACTAAATATTAAATTTCAGCCTAAATCAAAATTTTCAAGTGGCACAATAGAATTTTTAAAAAATCAAAATTATAAGAGAGTACAAAGTAGATGGTCGAAGCACCAATAAGCATGCACGGAGATACATAAGAATGCATGCATGACAATACATGAGAGGATATTTGATATTGAATTAATCTATAACACATTGATAATATAAGATCTCCTTTCCTAGTATTTAATGCAAAATTTTTTTTTTTTTTTTTTTGTTGGTAAAACATGTATATTTATGTTTGAAACCATAAAAACAAAAACAATGAATATTACATATCTCTTATCATAGTGTATTAATAATACTAAGATGTTTTGATTCTAAAGCATTCATCCATAATTCCAGCTACTCTTACCCAAAAACAAAAAAAAAAAATTCCAGCTAGAGATATTGATTCTTTTGTCTTCATAGCTTCGATAGCCATAATGTCAGGTATGAGAGCACTATCTTAATTCTCATGAAAGCACCGTTGCTTTGAGAGGAGAATCAGATGGTATGATAGGGCATCTGGATTGGAATAAAAAAAATATACTTAAAATATCTAATCAATAAAAGGACATCATGAGAACAACTTCTTATAATAAGGGAATTCATAAAAGATAAAGGTAGCACATATAAGTGTCTGAGTAGTCTCCCTCTACCAGATCTGAATTTCACAATTGTAAGAACTCCCCCAAAATTAATTTTGGCTTAGCTGATCTATTAGATTAGGACATTTGAGAAATTAAATTAAAACAAAATCCAATATAAAGAATCTTTTGGAAAAAAAAAAAAAATCCTTCTAGACATCACTATGCCTAGTGAAGTATAACGCTTCATTATTTGTCACTTTGACAGTATATGGGTTAATCCATGTAATAGAGAACCCCGCATATATCTTCATGATCAAAATTTAGTCTAAAATAAGCAAGGAAAGTTACTCAAACTCTAATTCAGGGTTTTAGTAAAATTATCAAAATGTCATTAAATGGAGATGAAAATATAATACAAAATGGCATCTTTTATAATTTTAGCTATTTCTTTTGCTAATTTTAAGCTAAAAATATACCAATGAGATACGTGATTGGTCCTCTTTCACATGGATTATCCCATGTATTGTCTTGTACCAAATAGTGAAGCGTAGAACTAAACTAGATGGGAAAGAAACCAGTCCCTTCCCCCCCCCCCCCAAAAAAAAAAAAATGAAAACAAAAAATTCAAAGATAAGTATTGATACATAAAAAAGATATCGGTCTAAAATTTTACAGGGCTGATGTTCTCTGTGCCGCAGTGCAGCCTGCGCCTAGACACATGGGCTGAGTAATCCTACCATTTAGGGGGCAGAATGATCATTTCACCCACCCATGTGTGTAGACGCAGGTTGCACCCCGACACAAGGGAACATTTAGGCAATTTTACAAGTAGGCCATCCGGACTGTATCCAATTTACTAAATGGACCCACTTAGAAAAGCCTTGCAAAGGTGGCAATGCTATAAACCTTTTTACCATATTTTTCATTTGAATTACTATATAGAAATGAGGAACATTTTAGAAGTAGTTGAGAGGGCCACAATCTTTCAATCAGGTCAACTTTCTTTCTCATCAAGTGTCAAATATTTTGGCTTAGATGGATCTTAGATTAGTCCTGCTTACGGTACCACTCACCAAATTAAATGCCCATGCATTTTTTTAGAGAACAATAAAATGCCCAAAGACAATGACCTTTAAACACCTTCTTTATTTTCTATTGTAAGTCATATGTCGGTAACCTCCATGGGACCTGAACTACAAACTGCCACACATCAGGACAATTATGACAAGAAGTCAAGAACCCAACCCGAAAGGGGTTTTTTTTAAAGAAAAATAAAATGCCCAAAGACAATGACCTTTATGCATGATCAAGAATATTTTCTAATCAAATTGATCTCTCAAGTTGGGTTCAATGAAATTTCGTATTTCTGAGTTGTGGTAACTTTTAAGGGCAGAGGTTTCTCACAATGTTAGAGTGCCCGGGTCTGAAAGAAGATGTACGGGAAATGAATTCGTTTAGTAAGAAGCCCACATTTTGTCTAAAGAAAGGGATTGAGGATCAATGTAAATCCACGATTCATTATGTGAGAGGACGTGAGAAAAAATCCTCACTCCAATATCGTGAGAATCTTTTTCACATATTATAAGTATTTAAGGAGGAAGTTTTCCTCCACCCATAGAGCATGATTTATTTACCCACCTTGCTAGGGTTCACAAAACCCTATAGGATTTTAGTATGTTTCAAAATACTCTCTTGATTGTGTCATTGGTGCAATGCTTAGGTTGCTCCATTGTGACGAAGTGCATGGTCAGATGTTCAAATATCTAAAAAAAAAGACCTCTTGTGAAGTAGGGAGAAGACTGCGTATGTTATGACCCTCCTCAGACATAGTGGCAGGAGCCTCATGCATTGAGTACGTCTTTTTTTTTTCAAAATATTCTCTCGATTGTGACATTGGTGCAATGATTAGGTTGCTCTATTGTGATCAAGTGATCACGGGTTTGAGTATCTTGAAACAACTTTTCTGTGAAACAGAGGTAAAATTGCGTACATTATGACCCTCCTCAAACCCCACAGTACTAAAAACCTCATGCACTGGACACGCTTGTTTTTTTTTTGCAAAATACTGTCTCGATGCCCTCTCCCTCTCCAATCCCATTAAGCATGGATGGAGTAAAACTTTAGAAAACTAAGTGAAAAAATAATAATACAAAGGGATAGAAGACAAAAGGGTCTAGGGCCACCCAGTACCAAATGAAAGTTGACAGCACAACCAAAGGAAACAAAGTATCACTATCACTGTGCCTCAAGCATTTTCGGTATCTATATAATGTTTCTCATACATTTTCTGGCAAGAATAAATGGACTATTTAAGTCTACCAAACACAAAATAAGAGTAGGGCAGTCTATATGATATTATGAGCACCATCTAGGATTGGCCCCTGCCTCCTCGGGGTGAAATGGGATGATTTTTCTAATAATATTCGGATGATGGGTCCCATTAGAGAGTTTGTTTATATTGAAGAAAAATATCATGTTTGGGTGCCTTGATTGTATAACATTCCATATGTTTGATTTTTAATAAATAAAAACGTTCTTCTAAGTGATTACATTAATTTGAACAAACAAGAAATCAATGTGCATGAATCGAAAACATGCATTATTTTCATTCATTTGAACAAATAAGAAATATTTTAATGTTGTGTTTGGTGTGGATTCTTGGAATATATGTATTTTAAGTAAATAATATATTACAAAAATCATACTAAATACAGCTATGAAAATACGAAATTTCATTGAACAAATATGCGTTAATTAGATAACAGGTTCAGATACATGGGGTGCCTGGGACCCACAAAATGTTGAGATTGAGAAAATGAGATGATAAATGTACGTTAAAAAAATTAGTGGGTCCAGATGTTAAAAGTCATAGGTGGAAATTAAATTAAGATTGTATTTTGTATGATTCATAGAATACATTATAGACATAGAATGCATTCCTAGAATACATACTAAACGCAACCTTACATGTAAGTTAATTTAAACAATTTTCTCAGCTTGAATACTACAATCCTTTAAATTCTATCTATATAAAGGGAGAGGAATAGGCACACCGCGGGAGTGTGAGACGCAGCATTATACAGGAAGGTGAGGGAGCCATTTCAAAAGGGGTAAGAGAGAGATAGCCACAATGGGTGTTAACTTGCAGGATGCGGGTGTTGAGCCCAATATTTTCTCATATATAAATAAAAGAGCTAGAAACCCTATCTTTCCCTAGTGATATTTTTTAAAAAAAAAATTTATGCATTTTATCTGATTTTTCTTTTCTGTGTAGGGAAAAAAAATGCATATGTTGTCGGTGTGTACTTTCCCCTCAATATGTCTCTCGTCTCTATTTCTCTTTCCTCATTAAACATACTGTTTTACAATTTACTATTGCTAGCTTTAATCACCATGTTAAAGAGATTAATGGTTGTGCAGATTTCTTAGCAGGTATTATACACCATGTAGAAGAGGTTGATTTTAGTATTTCTGGTCTTCCTGAAGCACTTTCCACTCATATTAGGAATGATGCTTCGGATATGACTTATTACAGGTTGTAATTTCATTATATATGTACTAATATAAGCTCATTTTAACCAAAATATAAGTAGGCAACATGTAGATCCCTCTCTCTTTAATATATCATACAAGAATGAACTCAAAGATTAGATAGTTAATTAAACCTTAATTAGACCCACCAATTTTTGGCAGCAATGTCTCATTGAGATGCATTAAGTGATCATGTGATCATGTTTCACAAATGCTTTTACATTTCGAGAATATCTCCAAAGAACAACCTTACAATTTAATCCTCAGCCCCATCCTGTGGTGAAAGGAAGGCCAATAAACCTCTAAGGAGAGGGTGGGAACTTATAGCTCAATGAGTTAATGAATCTCCAGAAACGCAATTGGTCCCCCTTCCAATAAATTGGTAATTGATGGGTCGACTAATCCCCTAAAGAAGGTCAGAACTCCAATGACCAAGCAGGGGAAGACTGGAGCCTTGCAGATCCTCTTCTTAGGATCTGCAAGACTTCAGTAAACCCCGATTGAACCGGTGCTTAAAGGAGTGAGTGCGATCGTCAACCTGATAACTCTCCGGTATAGAGGGATCAATTGCCTGAAAATTGGGTTTCTATCACCTCGAAGGGATTGAAAAAATAATAGACCTTTGCGACAATAATGATTCACCTTGAATATTTGATTATAACTATTAATACAATGACTTGAGACTATGACAAGACAATAAATTGAGACTATGACAAGATAATGCATTTAATTTAAGCAAGGTAGAATATACTTAAATCTCCATTTGATTGCAAGGGAAGGAAGAGGAGGTTGTAAAAAATATAAATAAAAAAAAAAAACGAAGAGAAGGGAAGTAAAATTGGTTGTAAAAATAAAAATAAAACAGTTGCAATAATGACCTAATATTATTGTATCATATGTAAATTTCTTATCATATTTAATAATTAGAATTTTCAAATGTATTTTTTATTTTTATTTTCAGAATCCAAGGGTGTGATTTGAAGTTATTAACACATCATGTTAGAAACTGATTACATAAGTTTTTTTTTTTTTTTTTTTTTTGTTATGTTTGAAAATTTTCACTTCTCTTCCGGTATGTCCCTTGCAACTAGTCGGAGCCAAGTTAGAACTTACAATGATAATGTTATCCAAGACAGCTTTCCTAGTAAGTTTTCCCAGATAATCCAAAAACCAATCATGTAACAAATTGGATGGGACCATAATTTTATCGATGGGTAGACCCCAAGGTACCCTGTTGACAAGTCAAGTTTTATTCTAAAAGAGTTTGCCAAGAGTAAATAAGGCTTTAAAGATCTAAGGACTATAAGAAGATGTGTGAAATTACACATATTGATACAAAGATGTTTGTACAAACATCAGAGGTTATTCGATTGAGTTTGACTTTGAATTTTGACATATGACTAATCTATAAAGTCTACAACTAATCCACACAAGCGGTTAATCTAAAACCAACTATCCACATGATTAAAAATTGGTGAAGGCTTATTAGAACCAAATTATGAACAATAAATTTTTCCTACGTATTATTCTAAAAATCAAAGTATAGCACACCCTATCAATTCCCATTTCTATGGATTTCAAGTAGTTATTTTCGAATCTATTTTGCCATGATGTAGAGAAAAATGGTAAGCATTAAAGGTCAATTTTTTTCCTGGGGTAGAAAGATCATCTATTAAACAACATGGTAAAGGTTCCTGTGGTCTGAAACAACATCATCAGCTACACAAGGATCGGAATTGGGCCAAACTGTTCTTCCGCAATGGACAGAGCCCTCCTGGCAAGGGAATCCACTACACCGTTCACGGCCCTTGGAGTATAAAAAAAACTTACATTCATCTAGATAGGAAGATAAAAAACGAATATCCTCCATAATCGGTTGGAGAGATAAAGGAGGAGAATATTGATGAGACTCCAGATACGCTACAACTCCTTGATTATCGTTTTCAACCAGAAGTTCATAGGTTCCTTCTGAGATTGCCTCCAAAAGACCTTACCTGGTCGCTAAAGCTTTTCCTGCCAAGATGTCATTGAATTGCACAGGATTAGAGAGATGACCTCATAGAGTGCATTAAGTGATGTGTGCGATACAAAATTCATGATGCAGAACTCTTTTGGTTCATCTTGTCTTATTAGTTTAGCTCATCCTAAATTAAAATTAAATAAATATCTCAGCATTCTCTAGGCAATACAGAGAACTGAAGAATCCAACTCTATATTTTTTAAAAGGAGAGGAAGTAAAACCAAGTCAAAATGATATGGTTTAACCCTCTTCTAGAGTCACTGAGGATCCAATAAGTCCAGCGATGATTCCCTTTGACGTGTCTAACAAGAAGTAAGGCCAAAACCCTCTTGTTGATATTGCCAATTCTCAATTCTAATTTCTACCCACAGATCAAGTTTGTTGGACACGATAATGACAGCTCATGGTGGGTCAAATTTTTTAATAGAAATGATTTATTATATTTGGTATCAGTATTGGGTACCGTATCAAAAGGGTATCGGGTATCCTTTTAGGTAAGGATTTAAGGATCGGTATCAGGTATCGTATTAGAAGGGTCATATCGTATCAAAGAGACACAAGATACATATGAAAATGTTTAGGATACATGTGAAATACAATGTTGAAGCATAAAACACTATAAATAAGTAATATGTAAATATAGTTTATAAAAGATGTATCAAGTGTATCGATCAATATCAATCATATTGGGTAACGTGTCGATCCTATACAGTTGATATTTTTTTTAGGTAACGTATCATGTCGTCTCGTATCGATACCCTAAAAATAAGATACGTATCAGTTAGTATCAACGGATATGATAAGAGAATTAAAACCATGAGTTTTAGGTGTCACTATGACTAGTGATGTATAACTCTCTTCACTATTTGCCACTTGGTAGTATATGAATTAATTCATGTGATAGAGGACCCCCACATACATCTCAATAACCAAATTTTAGTTCAAAGTAAGTAAGAAAAGTTAATCAAACGCTGATATAAAGTTTTAATAAAATTATCCACATGCCATCAAATGGAGATGAATATAAAAAATATAAAAACTACCATTTTTTTGTAAAATTAGCTACTTCCTCTACTAATTTATGTTGAAATTATACCAATGAGATGCTTGCTTGATCTTCTATCATATGAACTAACCTATATACTATCATGTGACAAATAGTGTAGTGTTAAAATTCATAATGCATAGTGATGGGAAAAAAACCCATTATATTTATTCCACCATCCCTTTAACCCCCAACATTGGTCAAGCAGAAGATTCACATGAGACGAAGAGTAACGAACATATGACTCATCTAGAGTAATCTATGAGATTTATGCATTGTTTAGCTTTTGCACTAGCGGGCTTGCCCATGGAAGAGAGAGAGAGAGAGAACGAACAAGGTCATGGGTCACGGTTTGGAAAATTATCTCCTCAATTTGCTTGTCTGTCAATTTTCTTAATTTCATCTAATAGGGGGAGGTGGTCCTCACCCGAGCAATGTCTACGGGTAAGGGGTAGGATGATCATTTCTACCCCTCATTAAATGGAATTGAGGAAATTGACGGACAGGTAATTTGAGGGAATAAAGATCCGGCATGACCTACGATCGTTAAAATCAACCGACTCATGTACTAAAAAACAAAGTATAGTGCTCTGGTCACCAGCGGGACCTTCCCAAGTCACTTGACCATATCATACAAGGAAAAGTATGCACTCCAAAAATTGATCTTACATATTTTTCCAGTCATGATGATGTTGTGTGTCATCCAGCTATCTACTTAGATCAAATTGTTTTATTTTTGAGAAAATTATTTGGACACCCCTGGACTATGACCTAATTACTTATTCTTCTCAATTTTTCAAACAATCATTTGAATACCTCCTATAGTTTACCATTTCTTTCAAGTAGGTCGTATCTGTTAGTTTAGTGATGATGTCATAGGTTATTTTTTTATAATGCCTAAACTATATTTAAGGTGTAGTGAAGTGACAGATTTATCCCTTTCTTCCCTGCAACAAAAAAAAAACCAGCAACCATGGCTGTTGTTTCAACAACCATTAAGGCATCCTCGAAGATGGACAAGATCGTTGTTGACGGTGAACAGGGCCATGATCGTGATGACATCACAACTTGCAACATATGATCAGGTGAAGGAGATGATACTTGAGTCGTGTTGCAGATGCAATGCAGTAGGGGGTAGGGGCGGTGGGGTTACAAGAGGAAGGAGGAGGAGAAGGGGGATAAATCTGTCAATTTTACTGTTTTCTATTGAATAGGTGATAAGGGTAATATGGATATTTTCAATAAAACACTAACAGTAGACTAACATTGTCAGGTTTTAAGGGGTGTCAAGTAATTGTTTGAAACATTGATGATAGTAAGTAAAATGGTCATAGTCTAGGGGGTGTCCAAATAATTTTTTCTTAATTTTTTTTTGTTGGTATATAATCATAATTGTTTTTTGACTGAATTACTCTAACCTCTCCTGATCTTTCTAATAAATACGCAAACCTTCCTTACGTTTCTAACAATTACTCAAATTTCTCTTAGAGATGAGTTCATTGATGTGAGCTTATCTTAGAGATGAGTTCTAGAACACATTGTGTCGTTTTGTGGTTTCCTTATGTCAGATGAGATACTTTAATTGATATTTTGATTTGTTAAATGATAATCTAATTATGAGATGTAATAGGGGATATTATATTGTGTTTATTTTAGTTGTGAGATTTCTTTTTGATAAAATCATTGTCTATATGTTATTATTTTGTTTATTAGGTGGTGCATGTCTATTATATAGTGAATATATGTCCGTATTTTTGTTTATAGAGAGATCGTATTAAACACGTATCTTATTATTATCGTATACATTTTATTACACCGAATTTTTGAAAAGTATTATTGTTGTCTATTCCGTAATTGTCGAACGTATCCGTTCCCGTTCAATTGCCGTTCACGAATTTACTAACTAAGGTTAGTACCCCTAGATCAGTATTGTATTGATTAGGAATAAGTATTGGTCTCTATTGATACTGATACGAATCAATCAATACAACCGATCCAATACCAATTCCTTGAACCATGCACCAAGGTGGTAAAGTTAGATGGTGTAATCTTTTTTTATTGTCAGTTATCTTATACCCAAAAGTTATTTAAGTCAACAGTAAAAAGGTATTTTCAAAATAAGTTGAAAGTGACTTGTCATTATGTCATTTTCAATAATTATCATTGTCTAATTTTATTTATTTTTGGTAAATGTCATTGTCTATTTGAAATAACATGATTTACCTTCACATGGAAAATTTGTATTTTACTAAAAAGAGAAAAAGTAAGATTACAATCTTATTGTAACCAACTTTGAAAACAACAAGATTTTCACATAAGTAATCTTGAAAGCTTTTGTTTTGTTTTCTCTTATGAAATTACTATGTTAAGCAAACTCAATTTAATTTTTTAATCAATATTATGATTGTTTTCTCTCTGGCTAGGAACGTCATGTCCTATGCAAGTAGGACAGAATGGTCTGAGTACACTTCTTGGTTGTCTGATATTTGTAAGTTAGACACCTTGCACTCATCTCGCGCCAATAAATGAGCTTATTATTATTTTTTTTTCAAATACTATTATCTACTTTTTTCTATTTCATTATCCTTATTGAGAGTTTCTTAATGACACCTCTATAGGTGTATTTAGAACTTGATATCTTTTTTTATTAGTTTTTTGTCTTATTCACAAAAGGTATTTAACATAAGGGTATAAAGAATTTCAAAAATAAGTTGAAAGTGACATATCGTGTCATTATCAAAAGGTGTTATTGTCATGCACATTTTTCAAGTGCGTATGTGATATTACATTATTATCCTCATTGAAAAAAATTGTTATACCAAAAGGGTAAAAAAATAAAATTACCGATATTTGATAGCTTGACGGATGTTAAGTAAAAAGTGAAATGCATTTGGTCATCCTCTATAAATCAACATTTGTATCCCCATTTTATTGTTTATTTAGCAAAAGTTTTGATATTTAGAGAAAAAAAAAATCTTTAACTACGATTTATTCTAACCACCTTATTCATTTTACCTACCTTAGGTAATAATAAAAAGAAAAATTGTAATGAAACCAAATAGAAAGTAAACCAAAATCTATAAAGAGAAGAAAGAGCGAATAATGGGAGAGGATGTGTTGAACCATGATAGATTCAGTCTATAATTATTTATTGTGGGTTGTGCCTTTATTTATAAGCTTGTAAATACATTGTAATATGAATAGGGAACTTACTTAGATTAGGATACTGACAACTTCTCCTATCTCTACTAACACTTGAAGACACAAAGCAATAAGGGAACCCACGATAGGGACACTCTCTTTATCGTGGTACATATCTTAACACAAATAATATATGGGAAAAAAAAAACCTTTGTCTAGAAAGTGGCTCTTGCGCCCAGACACAACATGGAGTGAAATGACCACTCCTCCCCCTAATGGAGGTGGAAATAGAGATTTTTGGTATGCCAACCGGATAACTGACACTGTTATCTTTCTGAATACATACAGTTTAGTGCATTCGTTTATCCGTTCTACCCATTACCCGCATTATCCACTTTCATTCAGAAGATAAAAGTAATGATTTTATTCAAACCATTTTGGCTAGGCAAGTATACTAAAATGCTTTTCACATTCACTCCCAATTGCAAACCCTCCTCTCCCAAGTCCAAGGGGGAAAAAAGAGGGGAAAAAAACAAGCATTGTTTAGATAAACTAATCGTCATAATCTCAAGATGCAAAAATCAAAATTATATTTAAGTCCTTAATCAACATTCCTAGCAGTGACATATAATGTAACGATCATATAGATAGGATGTCTGGTCCGATCCCCAACCGAGAACCGTTTTAGGTGAAAACCTAAGGAACAATCTTATAAACCCATAACAAAACATAATGCATAAGAGAAACACATTTATTTGTTAATCAACTTCGGGTTTGATGGACACACATTTCCAACATCAACATGCAAAAATCAAAACTAGCACGTACACAAGGCAGTATTAGGAAAACTTACAATCTTAGAACAAAAAAATTAAGTTTGCACAAGTGCAAAAGAGATAGAGGTTGACATGAGAGACTTATTACCCCAAACCCTCTAACATTAGGTTCGACCTCTGTCAAAATCTGTAATGTTTAGAGATGGTGCAGTAGATGAAAATGAACCCAAAGCATCAAATGGAGTATCGCAGTAAGTGGTTTCTGGCATCTTAGATGAGAGAATGGGCAATGAAGCTTCGAAATTAAGAACTTGCACCACTTTTCTGATTGTAGGTCGAAGCTTATAATCAGGATGAGCACACCATAACCCAACAACCATCAAACACTCCATTTGTTGCTCATGAAAATCCATATTCAGTCTCTCATCAGCTGCTTCAAGAACCTTTCTTGTTCCATAAAGTCTCCAAACCCACTCCACCAACATTTCACTGTTTTCTTCAGCCTTAGGATCTACAGGTCTTCTTCCACAAGCAATTTCCAATGCAACAACTCCAAAGCTGTAAACATCTGATTCTTTGGTAGCCTTCCAAGTAATAACACATTCAGGTGCCATGTAACCTCTGGTACCAGCCAAAACAGTTGTTTTCCAAGTCTTCTCATGATCAATCAGCCTAGCCAATCCAAAATCCCCAAGTTTAGCATTGAAATTTGAATCCAACATTACATTGCTGGATTTAATATCTCTGTGTATTACACATTGATCTCCCTCTTCATGCAGATAGAGTAGTGCAGAGGCCAAGCCAAGAGCTATCCTGTATCTCACCTCCCATTTTAATGGACTTTCCCCTCTAAATAGATGGAAATCAAGGCTACCCTTTGGCATGAAATCATAAACAATGAGAAGCTCACCTCTCTGGTGGCACCAGCCAACAATTTGAACCAAATTCCTATGTCTCAATCTGTTAATGATCTTCACCTCAGAGACAAATTCCTTAATCCCTTGCTTGGATGTTTTAGAGACTCTCTTAACAGCTACATCCATGTTCACATCACTCAAGAAACCTCTGTAAACACCTCCAAATCCTCCTTCTCCAAGCTTCCTTTCTTCTGCAAAATCATTAGTTGCACGAACCAATTCGCCATAGAAAAACCTTCTAGGTCCTGTTCCCTTGTCAAATTCATCATCGAAGGTTTCATCAAATATCACATCAGGGTCTTGATATGCACTTCTATTGAGCTTCTTCCATAAGAGGAACAAAGCCAAACCAATGAAGACAATCAAGCCACCTCCACCAACACCAACACCAAGACCCACCTTCAATCTTTTGTTGTTTGATTCATGACCCATCTCCAAATTAGAACTAAACTCCCAATTAAGAACACTATATGACTGGGTGATCGACCCTGTTGCAGCTGAAAATCCAAGAATAACCCATTCTGGTAATTTATCTCTCAGATCAACAGTGTAAGACAGGGTAGAGTTCCCCATAAAAACTGGATTCTCAGCATAAGTCAAGAAGATACTCAAATTTTTGGTGCTAGAATTGTAACTTACCCAAGCATTAGCTCTTTTTCCACCCAAAATGCCAAAATCATCCCATGGCATACAAACCTGAGATTTGATAGAGTAGTTATTGATCTCACTAAATTGGGTCCTTGGGCTCCATTCTTGGCTTGCTGTATCCAAGGCCAATGCAAAAATCTGATCTTCTGTGGAGTGAGAATCAACAAGACCAAGGAACCCACCTGTTGAATTCAAGGGAAGGGTGGAATCCTTGGAGGCAATATAAAAACCAAGACCATCACCAAAGATGTACTGATTGGAACTGATGATGAAGGAGAAATGGGTGTTGAAGTCAGTGAAGTTTCCTGTTGATTTGTCCCAAAGGTGGACTAGTTTTCTGTATGAAGCTCGGCCAACTCTGCTTCTGCTAGGTGGGTATCCAGTGACTTGGATGACTTGGTTTGAGATGGAAGCACTTCCCTCCAACCTAATATCTTTTGTGTTTATATCAAAACTGGAAAAATTGAAGAAGATGGAATTTGCAGAAGGAATCAGACTGGGTAAGAGGAGAAAGAAGGAGATCTGAAAGTGAAGGAGAAGAAGGATTCGGGAAAGGAGATTCGGATTTCTAGAGTTGCAGAGAGCCATTGTGGATACCTGAAACTCTTTTTCCTCCTTGAAAATGGGTAGGGCTTACTGTCTTAGGAACTGAACTTGCTCTGGGAATCCTATGTGAGGAGTAGACGACATAGCGAGTCCCACAGCAATAAAGTTGAAGTGATTCATAACCACTGCAAGGACGACAGTTGTTTTCTCGTACGAGAAAAATATCTTTTTCTCCAGTTGGTTACGAAGACTAGCAAAGACTTCTGGTGTCACGAGGCTACTCGAGCTCGCACTGTTGGATGAAGCATCTTTTATTTGTCGTACTCCTAGATCCAAACTACAAAGGCACCACAAGAACATCATAAGATTAAACAAATTCTCTGTTCCTTCTTTCATTTTCTTTTCTATCAAACTTTCCCAAGCTTCAAACAATCCTCCTCCTTCAACAATCCCGAAAGAAAAACGTGTTTTTTTTTCTTCTAGTCTATTTTCTTGGTCGTAAGAACAAAAAAAGAGTTCATAGAGTTTCAATCCTTAAGAAGTGTTGCTTACTCCATCTAGATGGGCAAATTTTGCATAAATAGAGGATTAACTAGTTATAGGGAGAGTTATGACTAATTGTCTTCATATTCAAGAGTTTTTTTTTCAAAGAAATTTGTCAATTTCAAATTGTTGTTTTTGTTGGAATTCTATTCAAAGTGTGGATCATTTATTATTCTTTTATCTTTTTTCCAAATCTATTTGGAACGGCATTCTTAGAAGATTATGGTCTTACCTTAGAGTTATTTTGAACTTTGATAATGAATGGAGGTAGATATCAGATAATTTTAATAGTAAACCTTCCTCTAAGACTCTTGGAAAGTTGGCTTCAGTGCAATGATTTATCATATCTAGTGGGAAAAAACACCAAAAAGATGGACATCCTCCTCTCGTACCATTGAACAGATCTGGAATACAATCTCTTTCGAGATTAGAAACAAAATCTTTAAAATTGTGTTGCTTGACCTAAAACTCAAAGGAAAAGGCATCTTGTAGCTTCGTGGGATTTCCCATTTTTTCTCCCCACCTCTTAGTTTTGTTGTATCATCATCTTTTTATGGTTGTTAATGCTCCTCCCCTATTTTGATATATTCTCATTCTTTTCATATTGTTTTCTTCCCCCCCCCCCCTCCGCCCTTCTTGGGCCCTATTAATTAAGTTGCGGCTTCATTTTGTGTTGATTTGTTAGGATCTTTTAGCTTAAATAGCCTTCTTAGTTCTTGTTCTCTATATTTTTTTTAATATATATTTTTATTCACCAAAAAATAAAGCTATATGAAAAGATCAAAATCTCTTATCAAATTTAAGAGTCACTTGTATTAATTTTGCTTCACAAACTTACTAATTTCAATTTAGAATTATACTAAAAGAAGACTCATAAGTGCACAATTGGTATGTTGAGAGAGAGGAATTTAATGGCAGAATCTTGTAGAGAGAGTAGTTGGAAACCAGGTTTTGTCTGGGGTAAGTCGCCTAAGTCAAGTCAAAATTTTGGAAAACTTAGTCTAGAGTCGCATAGACTAGATCGGGGTAAAAAATGACTAAAGCGGGTCATAAATTGTCCGAATCAAATAAGACTCGGTATTCTCGGTATTGTTATCCAAGTCATGACAAACTCGGCCGAGTTTAGTTGTTTTAAAAACGAAGTTGAGTAAAATAATAAATCTATATTCTAAAGCAGTAAGAAACCCTCAACTCCTCCACTCACTTCTTTTGCTCAATAGTATACACTCAAAATTACATTGATCGTGATTCCCTTTTTCTGATTTTCCTGCATTTATTTTATTTTTTACTAATTTATACATATTTATTGCATTAAAAATTTTAAAAAATATGACTCACATCGATCGAATTTGATAAGACCAAATCACCAAGCTTTTTGAAAGACAAGACGAGTCAGAAAACCTGATTTTCAAACTATGATCGAGGGGGTTGGAGAAAAAAGAAGAAAGAAATGACAAAAAAAAAAAAAAAAAAAGATAACGGAGAGAAATCCTCCATCAGTCGTAGGACACATGGCAACAAAACAACATTACACGTTAAGCAAAGATAAAAGTTTGATGATAAATTAGAATACAAGCCTATCTTGCCTCACCATCACCAGATTCAGCAATGAAACTTCCATCACATAATAAAGATTGGCCTCACTATATGAATAATATATATGTATACATTCACCCAAAAGAGGGTCACATATGTCCTAACTTTTTTCATGTTTTCAGGAATGCAAAAAAGTATGAATGCTTTGCATATTAAGAGAAATATAGAAAAGAGAGGGAAGGCAAAGAGGACTTGTTTTGGGCTAGAGACAAAGTCCTTGTTCTTCTGCAAAATCCATTTTGGTAAATGTTTCTAAATGTCAACTTTCGATTGCTTCTTCATCTACATTCAAATGAGCTGGTCAAGTTGATTAAGCTAGTGTCGTAGTGAGTTGTAACCAATGGTCTTGCCCCATCCTGATTCCTCCTGGCTTGGAATTTTCATCCTCAAGTGCGGTGCACTGCCCAATGCACCACACTTAAGAATCCAACCGTAAAAAGATGGGCAGTGCATCTTTTTATCCTTTCAAGTGTTGGGTGGATGGTTGGATTTTTAAGTGCGGTGCACTACGGTTGGATTCTTAAGTGTGGTGCATCGCACTTGAGAGGATAAATTTTCCCCGACTACTCAATCACAAATTAATCTTCACTAGGCCTACCTTCGTAATTCCACCCAATACAATGTTTATATGTTCTAGGTCCGCAGTGTTTAAACATTGCAACTACCTTAGTCATTTTACCTACCTAAGATAATAATATATAGAAAAATCACATATTATATAATAAAAGTTGGGCATGGTCCATCCATTAAGGGTTTAGGATATATATTATAATGGCGAGGGTTGGGAATGCCACTCACTCTCCATAAGCTAGCAGCATGTATCAATGGGACGCATGGGATGGATTAGACAAAGGCATCATTTCACGGGGGTGGGAAGAGAGACAAATACATGGTTGGGCAGCCCAGCAGTGCCTAGCCTTTTCCCTATTATAATACATACAATTTAGCGCACTCATTTATCCGGCTTACCCATTTATCCACCTTAACCAACCCTCATTCAATGGATAAGCGTAACGATTTTATTGTGTTTGGGCTAGGCTAGTAATCTAAGGTCTGATTTGTTATGATTTCTATTTTGGGGGGTGATTTCTATTTCGGAATTTGTTTGGTTTGATTTTTGTACCTTATTTCAATGAAATAGAAATCAAGTAGAATAGAAATTCTGAAATAGCTGAGGGGCCTCCTTTTTTTTTTATTTATGGAAAAGAGATATATTTTTATTCTACTTTACCCATCAACTTTGTTTCTTAGTTGCTTGAAATAGATGAGGGGCTATTTCAAAAATTTTATTTCATTTAATTTCCCTCTTGTTCTTTAACGAGCACGTGGTTAATTTGATGGGTAAAGCAGTATTTGCATATTAAAAATAAAGCACCACCTTTCTTATTCTTCTCCTAATGGTCTCACCACCACCTCCATTCCCAAAGAAATATAAAAAATCTATTCTTAGAAATTGAACTACCAAACAGATTTTTTTTATTCTTGATATATTTCATATTGGTACAACCAGAACAATTTCAATTTTTTGACCAAAAATCTATTTGTTGAATATTTCATGAAATCAATCTGAAATTGAAATTGAAATAGAAATCATACCAAATCTGACCTAAATTGAGAGATTAAGATTAAGACCATTACCTGACCCTATACTAAATATTGATAGCCCTACCAAATCCCATTATAAGGCAGTGCTTTCTAGATATTTTTGTGATGCTATAATTGATTAAGGGAAATTTTTTTAATCAGAATTGTCTTACAAAGGTGAGGAAATTATATTAATATCGTGATGCTATAATTGATTAAGGGGAATTTTTTAATCAGAATTATCTTAAAAAAGAAGATGAAATTATATTAACCTTACAAATAATAAAAAAAAAAAAAATTATTTTATTTGAAAGAGATCCAACTTTTTGAAGAGTTGTAAAATGCTAAGGAAGAAACTCTTCCCAAATGGATTGGTTATTTGGTTTCATACTTCCATTTGAATGGAGCCTCTTTATCTAAACAACCAACTAACTAAAACTTTATATATCATATATTTGAATCAGTTATCACTTGTGTGATCAAATAATACCTATGTATTGTCTACTATAGTACTATCACTTATTATATTTTCGCACTAAAGAGAATCCTTTCCATTTAGATTGATTGCGGGAAGGCTTTCTCCCACATTATAACTTCAAATCATTTCATATTTGGTTATTAAATTTTAATTTACATCGCATGTAAATCATTTTCCTTGGATTTGAATAGTAAAATTAAATTACATCTAAAAATTTTTATTTTATTTTTATAAAATCTAAAATATTTCATTACTAAATATAATAAAAATTTAAGTAGTTTATACAATCATGTAATGATAACCAAAAAAAGATTTAGGTATAAATTTATTTTTTTTTGGGTACTTTCCTTCCCTTTTATTTTCATTGCAATCAAACGTAGCCCAAATTATTTATAGGTCATCGTTCATTAAAAATAAATATTTCTAGGGCACATCGAACAACAATGTTTTCCATATGTATCTTCATGGTTCAATTCCTTTCTCCCAGGCGGTCAGGTCATTCGACCATTGACTCTCCATCAATAATGTTATTATTTTTCACCAAAGAAATTATGATTTTAAATGAATATGTTCTAACAACTAAGTATCTTACTCTTTCAAAATATCAACTAATTTGGGTATAATTCATTATCTAGTTAGACTAACCTTAATTTTGTTGTATTTATATGAGGATCTAGCTCCTCTCCAATGAGGAACGCACCCAATGAGTGCCCAATGAATATCCAACGGTGGAACTGATTGAAAACATGCCAGAGTGAACCTGCATGTATCTCAATGCATGCACAACCAGCCCAATTGTTAGATGCTCATTGGGCGGTCTACTCAATTAAGGGGAACCCGACGCTTTATATATATGATCCCTACATTGGGATTTCCTTTCTCCCTTCTAAGATATCCTTTTGCTTTACAATAAGATTATGGAGGGAGAGATGCCTTTACGTGAATCAACATGCATGCACGTTTAAATGCTTGAAATAAACAGATATTGATTCACGGACCTTCAGAGGACACCATCCTTAATTTATTCATTGTCCAAATTTTAAGTGACTTTTTAAAGTCATAGTGTCCAAATCAAGCGATCAACAACATGGCTTTCCATTATTTTATTATTATTATTATAATACCTTCTTCTCTTATGCGGATCCGTGCATGAACATTCTAACGAGTTCAGATCACCTGCATGTACGTGCAATGCACGTTACATGTACGATCTGCACGTACAATCAGGTGCCTGACATTTGTTTCATTTGTTGTTATTTAAAATTTTTTTTTTTTTTTGGATAGAAAGATATTTACAGAAGCAAAAAGGACAGGTGTTGATACTTAGACTAAACATTTGAAATAGATTAATTAGAAAAAAAATTTTATTTTTATCCAAAGGTAAGATACACAGGCACATACGCTAGCACCTCTGTGTATATCTCTCTCCTTCTCAATTTATTATTTACTCTTATTTCCTAACTGTATGAGTCTCATGCATTATTTATTTCAAAAATTAGAATCAGATTGGTTTAATCTGTCGTGACCAATCCTGAATCTGTACGTTTTGATTCAGGCGATTCAAGGGTTTTTCTTATCAAATCATTGGGTTTTCAATTTGAGAATCCGATTCTATGGCTTTTGAGATTGATTCCGACTGATTCAGGTAGATTTTGATCCAATTCAATCCGCTGTTCTGATTATTTTCATAATCCTAATCTTATGTGAATGATACTATTCCACATGCACCATCATTGGTGTTGCATGAGAGATTCCTTAATTA
This sequence comes from Telopea speciosissima, assembly GCF_018873765.1. NCBI lineage: Eukaryota > Viridiplantae > Streptophyta > Magnoliopsida > Proteales > Proteaceae > Telopea > Telopea speciosissima. The sequence goes on from NC_057924.1 coordinate 53,716,578, forward strand.
CAATGGTGGTATGAAGAACTCCGTCTCATTAAGGGTCGTACCCGATGATCAAGGCTCTCGCGTTTCACAGAGTCTAGGAGAGGTTGATAGTCAATAGTCTTACCCACTTTACGGAGAGGCTGATTCCCGAGACTCGAACCCGCACCACTGTGTTGATGGTAACAAGACCTTGCCATCGCACCAAGGGACGACCCTCGGTGGTATGAAAAACTCTGTCGCATAACATAATAATATATTGAAGAAAGAAAGTTTCTTGTGGGAGAGTGTGTGCCTTGCGCCTAGACAGGGGCGAATGACCATCTTGTTGATGCCATCTGCACGCACGGGGATCACCCTCCCCCACATAGAACTCTCCCCCTATATTGAATTACATTATACTCATCCAATAAGGAAACAATAATTCTATTTGGTAAAACTATACAATTAATTTGTCTCTATATTTCTCTATAATTGGTAGTTATGTTAAGAAAGACTTAATTTGTTCTCTTCCTTGGTCATCATAGTGTTGACTTTTCAGAAGCTGGTGGGTTAGGTTTGCTTGGGCAGAATCCATGAATCTCTAGTTAGCCTCCATCTAACTTTGACTTTGACTTGCAAAGCAGCCGGCCACTCTACTCAAACCAATAAGCCAAAATTAAGTTCTTTCTTCTCTTCTTCTATTCAAGGCATGCATGATGCACCTCCCCTAGAAAGCTCACTTTCTCATTTGTTTGTTCTTGGGGCCCCATTGCATCTCTTTGTCTAGTGCGAGAATGGCTATTATTGAAGCTGTAATTGGGTCGGGTAAATCCGATAAATATTTTGGTCCCAATGGAACTTATATAGGACTACAGGTAGGGTAGAGTCCAATAATGGTCTTACCATTATTAGCTGATTTCAATTTGCCAACTATTGCTCTACCCTACCCGTAGTCCTATATATTGACAAGTAACATCAACCTTGTGACCCCAGCCCTGTACGAATAGATCGAGAGACAAATACTCTTAAATGGTAAGGTGGACAATCAATCATTGGTAGAAAAAAATAGAGCATTGGATTGTTTTTGTGTCAAATTTTGTAATTCATCTAAACTCTGTGGCCACCATCTAGTGGGTTTTACAATTCTAAGGGTGTTAATTTAAGATCCGACCCATCTATTAACTTATTGGCCTGGTTCTGTCAATAGTTCAAAAATCGATAGACCAGTTAAGAACCATTGGAACAAGAACCGCTAGACCCAATATATTTTATGTAGAAACTTTGGATTTAAAATCTAGTATTGTTTGAGTTTTAGATAGAATAGTGATAGATACGAACTAGGGGTGTAAATGAATAGCCAAAATCCATTTTTATATCCGTGTTCGTATTCGTTTAGCACTATTCGAATCCGACCGAAAGCTAAACGGATGCGGATGCGAATATGGATAGGCTATAGCTATTCGAAAAGCTATATTTACATGTAAATGGATAAAATATCTTATCCGTATCCGTTTAGCACTATCTGAATCCATCCGAAAGCTAATCGGATGTGGATGTGGATATAACACTATTCGAGCCGAATCCGATCCGTTTACATCCCTAGATACAATTGAGTGCAGGTTTCCAGGATAAATCCAGTAGCTTATGGAGTATTGTTGATATATTGAGTTGATCGACATGTGATAACTAGATGGCTTCCTTAACTAGTCTACATTAGCCTTCATGTCACCCTCTTTCCTCATTTTCCAACAATTGGTTCCATAAATCAAATGGATTTATGTCTCCATCTACCTACCGACCTACAAAGGTATTTGTTGCAAACATATGCTTTAATACCAAAAATTCCAAAAATATCAACACATAGTTCTTTCTTCTCCTATTGAAGTATACATTCCAGTATTACTCTAGATTTTATGCAAACACACTAATTTTGGGCAAAGTGTCCATAACTTAAGTAATATCAACATAAAGCTTCTATGAACCATCTCCATGGTTCAATTGTCACCTTACTTTTTTATCGAACTTCTTCGTTACAATGATTTGGGATACATTATTAACTTTTTGCTTATCAATAAATGTTTAATTATTTGAATCCTAAGGAAAAGATATTCGTTATCTGTAAGCTTAATAATTTTTTGAATTTTCGACACTGTAAATAATGCATGGAACTGATTAGAACCAAAACCAATCCCATCCATTAGTAAATGGTTTCAGGACTCGAATTTGGAACCGATTAGATTATATATGTGGATTGATATCTACTGAATTTAATTCAAAACAAAATACAATCATGTATTGAACCATTTTACAAAATTCAAATTTTACCCAAATTGTGTTGGTCGTATCTGTTATGTATATAATGGGGCGGGCTATTATCGGTTTAGGAGGGAATAGTTAGTTAAGATAAGGTAAGAAGTTATGCATAACTGTTATTGTAATTTGTTTGTATAAATAGTATAGTAACAAGTAAAGAAAAGACCTTTGAATCCTAAAATATCTCTAAAGAGATGAAGTAGGTTTCCTCACCCAAGCCAGACGTCTGGCGGCTTCATCTGTAAAGTCCCAAATTTTTGTTTTATTTCTCTCTAAAGAAAAGACCTTTGAATCCTAAAATATTTCTAAAGAGATGATGTAGGTTTCCTCACCCAAGCTAGACGTCCCAAACCCCCTCTCTCTCTCTCTCTTATTGCTTTCTTTTTCTTATTTTATTTTCAAATTGTCTTTGCACGTAACAGTATCACATGGTGAATTGTCATTACACTAAAACTTATAGAGTAAAGGTGATGCACACAATTCATGCACAAAATTTATGGACAAACAAAGCTACCTCAAACACCCATCAAGAGCTACCGTGACTGCAATCTAAAAGTGACTATGGATTGGATCAAATGCTGGACCTGACCCATCGTACTTCTTTAAAATAAACCGAAAGATTTCCCGAATTTGGTTTCGGGTTTTCTTTTTTTTTTTTTTTTTTTTTTTTTTTTTTTGTAGAAAAATATTTTATTCATAGTCAACATGTAAAACTCATGGAAGGAGAAGAACACATCTTCAGAATCCATGGAATGGAATTGGGCCAAACCGTCGTACATGTCTCCGATAGCCCTCCAAGCCAGGGAGTCAGCCACATTGTTAATCTTCCTTGGAACAAAGTTAAATTACAAGCAACACAGTACGAAGATAACAACTAAATGTCTTCAGTTTGCACTACGGTTGATGCTACCAAATCATCAGTTCGTGGACAAATTTGTGGTTACCAGCATGATAAGGCAGCGGTTGAGAACCCATATGTGGATAGGGATTATGGGAAACACGTGGTGCAGCATTGAGATCATGTTGACAGTTAAAAAAACTGGTATCTTCTTCGTCTCTGACTGTCAGAGTTGAACGTCGGTTACCTGAATGGGTGGAACAAGACCATAACAGTAGTGAATTTTCCAATTGTTTATGCGTTGAATTAAATCCACACGAAGAGGAATTAAATCCAAATTTAGGTCTTGTATAGCACTCTTCCAGATCCGAACAGCCACGATTCGATTGATGAATAGTGTTGGCATCATAAAATTGCACACAATGATGAAGCAAACGGTTGGGGGGGTGGGGGGGGGGGGGAGAACAGTGGATTAGGTTTGAAGTGGCCATGGTTTGGTCGTAAAGATGAAGCCATAATCATGCAATCTTATTCATCCAAACATAATCAATGATTGCAAACGTGGAAGAAAATGATGAATATCAGATCGACTTGCAAAAAACACGTAGCAATGATGGACAAAGAACACGCACAAAAGCGGACAGAAAAATTAAAGTATAGGAAAGGGTCAGATTGTCAGATCGCCAAAGGAAGAAGGGAGAGAGACGTCTCAACTCCCAACCCTGCACTCCGACAGCGCGTTTCAGTCGGGTTTGGCAAGATGGAAAGCGTTTTTCCTTCTGTCTTTACGAAACAGAGAGAGCGGATTTTCCTTTGATTTAATTCTTCTCATGATAGATCTGGGCCTATATAATTGATAAGTTAAATTGAAGCCCGGCCCAACTATGCCCATAATAAAAGGCCCATCAAGCTCATCAGTAGAAATCTGAAAATCTTCTATACCAGAAACCAATCTAATTTGATTGTGCATCTTGCATGCATGAAACTTCCAAACTATCATATTAGAGTGTGAGGAAGGGTACTCTGGTCAGTATAACACAAAAACTAACAGGAAAGGGCAAAGGAGGCCATTTCGGCCACTTTGTCTATGAGGGAGTATTTGGCCATCAAATGCTTTGGTCGATTTGTCGATGGGGCCAAAAAACTTTCCCTTTCTCTCCTTCTCATCCATTTGAAAAGAAAGAAATGACAAATAAGTCCAATGATTAAATAACAAATAAATGGTTAATATTATAGGGAAATTACACATACCTTCCTGAGGTATCAAGTATTTCCAAAAATACCCATGAGTTTTGGATACTTATGCATAGCACCCCTACTTTCCAAATACACGTTGGATCATTGTCAAATTCAAAACCAGTATTAATTAAATGAGCCTACAGCACCAAAGTGAGCCTTTTAGGGTCTTTCACAGTATAAAATGGTGTAGTTGAGATCCCAAAGTGGGTTCCAAGTGAATAATTTATATCAATATATATATATATATACGGGAAAAAGAAAATCCAGACTACAAATAATTGTTTTAATTTTTCTTCTCAGGAAGTAGTATCATTCCCTCCTCAGGAAGAGACCTCATAAAAGCAGCAGCAGAGCTTTTGGCCTTTCCCTCTCATTAACAATGGCAGTGCCATATGCTACACACTATTGAACATCTCTAGGAATTTCTTAATCCACTAGGTGAAGAAAAAAATTTGGTGTGAAAGTTAATTACAACCCTTCCATCCTTTAGGACCAAAACCCATCAACAACAACAACCAAACGCCATCCCCGCTTCACCCCCCCACCCCCCAAAAAAATACAACACCCAACAAAAAAAAAAGGAAAAAAAAAGCCTTTATTTTTTTTGGGTAGAAGATCCTCTAAGTTTGTGTGACACAGATTTTTATAGAAAATTTTGGGTTAAGGGGATCGGTTTAAATTAGCTTATTAAGTTGGTTAATTTTTTGCAATGATTTGTTTTTTTTCAGAAGAAAAAATATATGGGTTTGAAATTAAATGTGTCTACAGCATTTGACATGCATATGACATATAGTAGATGAGATGCTTAATTTCTGTTATACCATAACTCTCTTGCAACATAAAAATCGATGAACAAAGTTACTGTATTATTGATTTCTCACTTAAAACACACCATGCTTTCTTCCCAAACACCTCATCTGCCTAGTATCAAAGCAGTAAGAGAGAGCTTCCAGCAAGTTACATCAAGAAAGATGTGCAATCTTAGATCAACTAAATCAAGGAGAAATGACAATACCTTGGACCAACAGCGAAACAATTGCTTGCATCTTTTTTCAAACAGCAGTATCAATGGTTACAAGCTTCCTTATGATTTATCCAAACAGCAACCTCTGCCCTGCTCCATGCCAAGTAGATAGACATGAAAGAGTTACCAATGTCAATGCACATACAAAGAAAATACAAAGGCCCCAATAAAACCAAATGGATTAACCACAAGATCTTCCCCCAGCTCAATGAAAATAAAAGAAAGAAGACGAAGACCTCCTGTTATGGACCCTGTACATTATATCCCCCAACCCCCTCCTAAAACTTGAATATTTTGTGGAGTTCCAAGTGCCAACACAGAGCACCAAAATTAAGCTCCCCAGAAGAAAAACTTCCAGTCAGACTCCCCAAAAAGAGTTTCAACATAATACACATGAACATAACTACAAGTTCTTATACCAAGGGAAACATGAAAAAGAAAATTATAAAAAAAAAAAGGTAAACAAATAGGTCTTGAGGCAATAAACTAACTCCTAAAGCAGGTATTCTATTCCCCATTCTCTCGGCTCCGTGCATTGCCACATATAGGACATGCCTGTGAGAAAAAGCATTCAAGGGATAGCAGGCAAAGAAGCTATCTACCCAACCATAACACGAATGCTTCCAAAACTTCTTTATTAACCTGGCACCGATTCAGAATTTATGTGACCACCATTGCCACCACCACCATGGACGTTAAATCCAGTGACAGGCATGGAGCGCTGTGCGAAATCCAGTAAAAGCTTTCGCTGGTGCTCATCAGTGTGAGGAAGACTTGCCCGTAGCAGCTCCACTGGCATCTCTTTACTAACAGCTTTTGCTGCCTCTGATCCAATAGCAGCTGTATTTGGTGGTGCTTGCATAAGCAATGATTGCACAATACTGTCATACTTGCTCATACAGTATTTGGTGAGCAGACCAAAGAAAGCATCAAATGATGCCTGCCAAAGAGCCCGGTTGGACATGCTGTAGTTACTGGCCACCTGAGGATCAGTTAGCAGCTCAGTCGCCCTATCAAGAACGGATTTTAAGATAACAGAGGCTCCATCTCCAGCAGTGCTACCAAGTGGGCGGAGAGGAGGCTGCTCAGATGAACAAACCACTGCAGCCAGACAAGCACTTAGTGCACTAAGATCCATGTTACGGACAGATGCAGAAACAGTCCTCGCAAGATTTATTGTCGTCTCAGCAGCTCCTGTATCCGAGGGAAGGCCACCAAACAAGAACCTCAGGTGACGGAAAACTGCCATGCAAACAATCCGGATAAGCTCACTCCCAAGAATGAGGAGCTGAAGGTACCTCGAGAGGAGCTTCCGTCCTTTTGAAAGAGAGACTAATCTTAGGAAAACAAGGTCATCTCTGGGGGCCAGCCCAACTGCATGTCCACCTTTGCCTAGTGGGTCAACCAGTTGGAGAGAGGCTGCAAGCCCTTCTAGCAGTACCTGCCTCCTCCTCCTCAGCTGGACTCCACCATCCTGTGACTGATTGAATTCTAGAAGTCTGTCAATATCATCCACATCAAGGAGGAGACAGAGTCCATCTTCAATCATGATGCGGGCAGCTAGCATGGGTTCTTGTTCCAGAGGCTTCTCAGAGATTTTCTGTTCAACAATGCCTTCCCCAGATGAAGCAGATGGAGGATCAACCTCAAGCAATGGGCGAGGTCGGCGTATAGAAGAGAATGGAACCCTGCCAAGTGCATCAACCTGTAGATAAGCATGCGGCTCAGTATTAGCACGTGCACGAGAAGGCAGATCCCGTAGGTGAGTTGGGCAGAAGTGGTGCTTCAACCTTGAACCAGCAGATTTTTTTGCGAGACGAGCCTGATGATAGTAATCATCTATATATGGGTCATTGCTATGAGTGGCAGCATGCTGCATTCTCAGAATACTCTCTATCTCTTCAGCTGTCATATACTTCGACCTAAACTGTGGCCACCCATTATCGCTTTTCTGGCTACTAGTATCAGAGCCTTGTTGAGAAAACCGCAGGTTCTGTCTTCCTCTCTGTGTAGATCTAATTCTCTGGTCCCTCAGATCAGCTGCTCCATGCATTGCCTCATACTTGTTAATTACATGTGGAGGTGGAGAAGAATGGCTATTAAATAGTTGCGACTGCAAAGATGAAAAATGGGCCAAAGATGGTTGAACTGGGCGATGCAGTCTTTGTTGCTGCTGTTGTGGCAACATTAACTGTTGGTGAATCAACCCATTTGGATGAGGCAATTGTTGTTGCAAAAAGTTGTTCAAAATGTTTGAATTATCTCCAGAAAACATGCTGGCCTGGCTTCCCCAGTGATTCTGTGGCCTGCTATTGATGGGGAGGCCTGAAGGGGTGAACTGTGGCATATTTCCACCATAATGTAGCCCATGAGGCAAGCCAGACAAATGAAGCTGAGGATTAGAGAAAGGAGAGAGATTTGGTGCAGAGAAGGGTATCTGAGATCCTCCAGGAAGGGAAGGAATGTTTAGGTGGCGTGAATGGTGGCTTGGTGAAGCCTGCTGAGATCGGCCACCAGGAGGAGGGTATGAAGTGAAAGATGACTTCGGAATTAAGATTGGTTCACTCGAGCAATGTTGCAGCTGCTGTTGTGGCTGCTGAGGGTACGAAGATGCTCTGTACAAAGGTTTTGATTCAGTGACATGACCAGACGAAGGATGTGGCTGTGATGACCACCTTTTGCCTTCCTGAACACTTTCTCCATCAAAAATATGTGGATTTAACCAGTTGGGAAAATCTGGTTCTTGTGCCCAGTCAGCAGCAGATGAGCCTGAAAAGAGACAATATTGTAGAGTTAAAATTCCATTTAAACCCAAAATGTAGAAAGAATTATACATGAAAACAAGCATTCTAGAATAACAAGTCAAAAACCAATACCACTTTAGATCTGTATAACCAAAGAAATTTACTGCCAACAGTATGCAACATTCAATGACATAACAGTGCACATGGCACCTAAGGGACACTGATGCAATCCCGGGTTGCGAAATCCTGCTTTGGGATCGCTAAGAGCCCACAAGAATACTAACTCAAATTACGAGTTCAGTGGCAAAACTGTAAACAATTGAAGTCCAGAATCCTTTTAAGGAAGAATGAACAAGACCAGGGACAGAATGGATATTCAACTTAGGAGGGGAGGACGTATCTGGGATTTCCAAAAGAATCGGAGTTTAAGCAGAAATAAAAGAAATAGAAGGGCTTAAGGATAGTTCTGAAAGGGGAGCTTTATATGTAAAATATGAGAGAATTCTCCTACCACTCGAAAGGATAGAGGACAGGTGGTAACCAGGATAGGTTTCAGTTGATCAAACTCAACCAAATAGGCTCAGATGGGCTTGACAAATCAAAGCTATGTTGCTAACTCTCTAATCTAGTAAATCCTTCACACCATCAAGTGCTTCAGCTACATGTCGACCCACAGTAATCCAACGAAACCATGGCTGGCAGAAAGTAATGCAAAAGTCAACCTCAAACCAGGGAAACCAGCGGGAGATCGATTGCTACAGGATCGATACAATGAAAAAAACAAATTAAAAACTGCAACTCTTTTTTTTAATTGCTACTTTTTCTGTTACATATGAAGAATATAAAAAGGATAAGAAGAAGAAAGAAGAGGGATAAGGAGATTCGGCTCTCTCAGCCCTAGGATCTTGGCTCTCTCAGCCAGGCCTCCCAGCCCTTCATGTCACACACATGGACGAGAAAACTTGCTCAAAGCAATAATAATCAACTTCATTAAATCGTCCCTTTTAGCTTCTAAAAGTCTTACATATAAAAAGGCAGCAATTACTTGCTCCTCAAGTTACAAAATTAGAAACTTAAATTGATAATGTTCTAAAATTAGAAACTTCTAAATAAAAGCTAAGCCTACTTTCCAAATCTGAAATTAGAAACTACCTAAGACTCTATTGCAATATAATATTCTTTCTAAATATGAAAATAGAAACTAATCAAATTAGAAAGAGTGAAAAGAATCTCAACAATCCTCTAAACCAGCTGTCAAGGTGGGCCCGCAGCACTATTCACGTGAACAGTACCATGTGTACAGTAACTCATGGTACTGTTGGCGTGATAACTTCTCCTGAATTTTATTTTTGCTATTTTCTTCTTTGTTCTTCTCTCTGGGCTGGGGCTGCCTTAGATGGTGCTCTCATCGATCCAACAAAAACTTGCCACATCATCATACCAGGCTGCCTCTCACAGCAGTCGAATCCCACAACCTTGCTGGACTGGTTTTGGGGCTCGTTCCTGCAGGTGCATATGGACTTGTGATCTACATCAGAAAGATTAAATCAGGTCTGAATTTTGGCTTAGATCTCACGATTGGGATAATATTAGGGATTCAAGTTACAGAATTTTGGTCGCCCCTAAGGTGAGTTTCAAACCCCAGAAGTTCAGGTCAAAATAACGCAATTTGAGAGAGATCAAGCTCTCCCTGATGAAACCAGTTCTAACATTAGAGCATGGTAGTGGAAGGATTTCAGACACTTGATGGAAGAAGAGAAATACGAAGATGAAGATTAGGGAACTATAAAAGACACCAGCGAGACATGAAAGGAGAAAATAAAATAAACTAACCTGAGAAGAAGAAGTTGGAGAACAAGAGAGGAATGAGGAACACCCACAATCCACAGGACACACAGGAAACTCAAACGAAACTCAATTTGAATATTGTAGTCTCTTCTGTCCAAATCTTTGGATTACAAGCATTTAAATAAATAGAGAACTCCTAAACTAGAAATAGAAATTAACTAGGCAACTATCTCCCATGTCACTCAACAGAATAAAATAAAATGAATAAAGCCTACAATATTATCTCCTACCAACCCCATTTGGACCAAAAACCTGTTTTAGGACCGGTTCAACTCGGTCTAGGTTTCCAGATCAGATCATGCCAATCCAGCCATGATAACACTGCATCAGACACATTGTTCATCAGACATGTCGCAGATGTTAAATTTCAGAACAAGATCAACCCCGCAGTTAAACAACTTTGATCATCTTAAGCCACCTTTTCAATGAACAGAATATTATCCAGTAAAATAATCTAAGTCTATTACATGGACGGTTACAACTATTAAGATTGCCAATGAACAACCTAGCTTCCAATCACTTGCAAGCCCTCTCCCCATTATCTAGGCCTGAATTCAATTCTGCCATTTGAGAGCTGAAAACAAGAGTTTAGCTAGCTCAATCACCTAGACTGGGCTCAGATCAATGTAGAACATATGGCACAGAATAATATATGTCCACGAACATGTTGTGAAAGCTGAAAACAAGAATTAATACACATTTATGAGTTATTTCTTCTCTCTTCTGAAAGAATACTCCCCTTTCCCTCCCCTCTTTTGGCTGGTAACTTTGGCCATGGGCTTCGTATTAAAGATTTCATAGAAGAATTATTTTTAACAAAATGGTTATATTTCCCTTGTAACCCAATAACTCTATCTCCATTTCAAACATTAGCTAGCCTATCCTACTCACAAGATCTGTTCATGAGCTGAGCCAGGTTAGGATCAGGATTTAGACATCTGAATAATGTTTTCGGAAAGACACACCAATCATACCTGTTGCAATAATTAGGGGTCGTTTAAGAACTCTTTTCTTGTTTCCGTTGCAAAACAAGCAAACTGGTTTTAGTTGATTTAGTTTTTCCGTTTTTGTTGTTATTTAAAAACATTTTCGATAACCATAAATTGATATTAATTCCTTGAAAGCCCAACACAGGGAATTATTCGTCCTCAATTTTAAGCCCCCTCCCCTTAGCAATCCCAAACTTGACCCATCTGGGCTCGGCAGTCAGCACAGGCCCAAACTGGGCCAAAGTTTTTTTTTTTTTTTTTTTTGTTGGGGGGGGGGGGGGTTTGAGAGATATTCAAAGGAAGGTGGAAAGGAAAAATAGAGCTCAGTTATGCAGAGAGAGAGAGAGATGACGAGGAAATGATCAGGAGACAGAAACAGAGAGGGGTCATCGCAAGAGAGAGAGAGAGAGGATGTCGGGAGAAAAAAATCAGAAAGAGTGAGTGAGAAGAGAGGAGAGAAAATAGGAGAGCTATGAGGAGACAAGATCAGGAAGGATGGAGAGATTCGGGGGGGGGGGGGTGGTTGGCCTGAGAGATTCGGGGGAGAGGAAGAAAGATAAATTGTGTTAGTTTTATATTTTGAAGAGAAATGACAACTGACCTAATTCTACATTTGCAAAATTGTGAACTTAAAGCTTTCCTGCAGAAACAAAGAAACTGTTGAAAACCTCTTTTTTCTGTTTTCAAAAACACAAATTGCAAAACAGTTTTTTTCCAAAATAAAGACCTTATCGAACACGTTTTGTGACCAAAAAAAAAAAACATTTCTATTTTTCGAACGTTCTCAAACGGTTCCTAAATATACCACTCAGCTTGTTCTCATTCTCAAAAAGAAAAAAAAAAAACCAACCATTTTCAGCTATCAGTCAGAACAAACCATATGATTCATCATTGTCAATCAATAATGAGGACTACCCCATCAACATCTACTTCCCCTACTGCAGGCGTTGTAACCACTTACCCACCATTGAACAAAAGAACGTTCAGGACTGTTAAAATTGGTGGCTCACAGCCATCATCTCCATGAGTAATCTAGAATGCATCTTCTCACTCCGTTAGACAACAGTAACTCTTCCAGTGATCAAACAAACAACAACCACACCAGATTTGATGCTTCACTTGGCCATTAATGATCTTGAACAAGCAAAATCCCTAAGGGGGAAAGGAATAACAGGCAAGCCTAAATACCAACCCAATTCTATTTCTCTAGGCCACTAAGGAGAAAAAGTCAACCCAAATCTCAGGCCACAAGAAACAGGGGTGAATGTATGAAAAAGAAGCAAAAACTTCTTTCATTGCCACTGTATATAGCACATGGTTGCCGTACTACAGCAATAAATACATATGAATATTCTTGGCACATAAAGATGTCTAGGTTAAGAGTAAAGAGATTTCCTTAAACTGTTATAGCCGTGCCTTGATCCTGTGATATTATGAAGTAAATAGATAAGGTTCTACGATTAAGGCCAAATTAAACAGATAAGAATGGGAGAGAATAGAATAATACCATTAGTGATGCAGCCAGCCAATCCTAATCCCAGATTAGGACCAAGGATTTGATTGGTTGCAACAAGGCCCAGGTACAAGGAGATTTTCCTGACAAACCAGGGGTTAAGAGCTTGCTGGTTTTGATCTTCCAGCGGTCTGCGATGCGGAAAGAGAAAATAAAGAAGAGATAGAAGGGCTGATTTGGGACTGTGAACAGAATCCGTAAACAGTGACACAAAGAAAAGAGGAGAGAGAGGTGAGTGGGGTAGGGGAGAATATCTCAAAGCACACACACTTTCACAAAATTCTATGCAACTGTGTAATGTGATAGGAGGTTACATCCTCATATAAGAAACTCGAAAACATAACTCTATCTAGCTAGTAAGTATCCTAATCTCAAACACTTAACTTGAGACACTAATCTTGTGTACCCCCAACAACAACTCAGCCTTATCCCAACTAAATGGGGTCGGCTACATGGATCCTTGACCGCCAATCAGCTCTATTCGTCATACTTGATATCAGGCCTAAACTATGCATGTCTTTCCTCACTTCTCCTAAGGTCATTTTAGGTCTGTCCCTTGCTCTTTTAGTTCCTTTTTTTTCAGTATAAGAGGAATTTTATTGAAAACCTCTGGGAAAGTTCCTTCTATCTGAATCAAATCACTCATCTGTACTAGAGCATCCAAAGGCCTTCGTTGAACATGGACATGCCACCTCAAACGACTTTCTCATAGCTTATCATGTATCAAAGCTACTCCCAAATCAGATTTAATATGATCGTTCCTTACTTTATCCTTCCTAGTTTTGCCATACATCCATCTCAATATCACCATCTTCACTATAGTGAGTTTATCTATATGATGTTTCTTAACTGCTTACTAAGCAACATTCCGCAGCAAACATCATAGCCAGTTGTATGACTGTCCTATAAAATTTTAGTTTTAGTTTTAAAGGAATACGTCGATCACACAACACTCCGGACACACCTCTCCTTATGCAAACCTGAGTATAAGCAAGCCAAGATCGAATCTGAAAGAGGGTTCTGATCTGAATCTGGTTTGAGTGAGTTATGGGTAGGTATGATGGAGGTTAATGGAGGGTGGGTGCAGGGAATGGATGCTGGAGATGATGGAGATGATGAGGATGCTGACAGTTGAAAATGAAGATATATAGGTGGCAGCCTAGAGTCCCACTAGTTGCCCAACCGTCGGAGTCCCACCGAGGTCACGATCAAAGGAGTCCCACACCTTGATCCCACTTGAGTCTCACAAGCAAAAGTTCTCAAAGAGAGCCATTTGTTTTAAATTCATGGTTGCCAAGAGAGGCTCCTATGGTTTCTCTTTATATAGGGAGAGAAAGGCTAAAAGCCCACCTTAATTACATCAAAGACAATAAATGTAGTTAGGAATTCCAAGAGACAAAGGAATTCCACAACAAAAATATAGCTAGTGACTATTAGACTTCTACCTAGAAACATGAAAGGACTCTTAAATAAGCCTAGCAAATATGAAAAGACTAACTAATAGTCCTAGGAATAAGAAAAGGCTCATTAACATGCCTCGGAATACAAAAAGTCAAGCAGTATAAACTAAGAGAACCAAAGAGATACTTCTAGTGGCTCCCTAGCAAGGCCACTAGATGTACATCAGCAGAACCGCAAGGCTAGAGATGCCCTGGCCAGCCTATCCGCAAGGTCTGGGCTTGGCTTGGTACTGGTCTTGGACCAACATGTGGACTAGGTTCTGGAAAAGAACTTTGTGAGCCAATTTCTCCCTACATCATCTCGACTTCATCCTATTTTAATTCTCTGTGAAACATCATCCTCTATATCACCTTCTTTATTTATGATTGAGCCCATATACCAAAAATAATCTTGCGGAATCTCCCTCTCATCAATTTTCACCACCTCATTATCCGTCCTAGTGTAACTAAAGGTACACACCATATACTCCGTCTCCTTTCAACTTATCTTCAAAATTTTTTATTCCAAAGTTGATCTCCAATTCTCCATAACTCCAACTTGGTGTTAATCCCTGCTTTTGACTCCACCACCAAAACAATATCATCAGCAAAAAGCATACACCAAGGAACCTCATCTTGAATGTCTAGTTAAATCATACATGACAAGTGCAAACAAAAAAGGACTTAAAATTGGTCCTTGATGTAACCCAATTGTAATTGGGAATTCACTACCTTGACCACCCACAATTCTTACACTAGTGGACATATTTACTTGAAACACTTCTTTTCTCTAGTCTTGCCAAAGTAACTCTCTAGGGACTCTATCATAAGTTTTTTCTAGTTCAATAAAGACCATATGGAGATCCTTCTTGCAATCTTTAAATCTTTCCATGAGTCTCCGAAGTAAGTAAATTGCTTTTGTCATGGATCTTATTGGCATAAAACCAAATTGGTTCTCTGTAATAGTAGTTTCTTGTGTCAGGTGGGTTTGAATACCCTCTTCCATAATCTTGCGTACCCCCATGAACCTAAAAACGGGCCTTATAATTGGGCCCCTTACAAGTAAAAACACTTGGGCTCTCTTTGGTATCAAAAAGGGAGAGGGATGGGTATGCTAGTGGTATATCGTATGCTAGCGTCCTATGTGTCTATCTCTCTCTTCCCTCATTTGAAATGACTCCCTTACCCTTCAAAGGGAGAAGAGAGAGATAGACACATAGGGTGCTAGCATACGGTATACCACTAGCATACCCAACCTTTTCCCTTTAAAGAAATACGACAAATGAAAACCGTTTGTGATGCAGGACATTAGGGGCTGCTCCTACTAGCCCTAGCCCAGGCCCAATTGGATACTCCAAGAGATACCATCTCAAGCCCAAGCCCAAGCCCAAGCCCTACCAGCCCTGCATTTAGTTTATTTTTGTTTTATCTTTTATTGTTAGAGTTATTTGGCAGTTATTGCTGTAGAAATAGTTATTAGGGGGCAGTTATTGCTGTAGAAGTAGTTGTTAGGGAGTTATTTTCTTTTTCTTTTTTTGATTTTGAGTTTTAAAAAAAACGTATTTTGAGAGGAATGAGAACATAATTGAATAATGGAAAGAATGAATTGAGTTTCTAGCTGTGTGCATGTGTACCCTCCTTCCCCTTCTTCTCTTTTCTCCCTGCAACTCTGACCCCCCTCTTCTTCTTCTCACGGTTTCTTCTATCTTCCCCCTGCAATTCTGATGTTCTTCCTGGATTCTCTTTCTTCCTTTCCCCTCCCCCATTATCAGGTATCAGAGCCCAAACCTGGGTGAATCTCTCTTTCTTAGATTCTTCTCCCTTTCAATCTCTCTTCCCCTCTTATCTTTCTTCTCCTATCTAAGTTCTCTTATCTTGTTCCCTTCCCTGTTCTGGAAACCCCAAGCCAAAACTCCAAAATACTCATATACACTACCATATCTTCTTTACCATAACATCCATTGACCCCCTTTAACCACACGATTGCAACAACCAATCGTTCCATATTATTCCATCTTATCCCAACTTGGAATGAAGAGCACCACTGGAGATGCTACAACAGTAATGACGTAAGACTTCGACATTCCACTCAACAATATCGAGAGGACGTGCTGTTTCAAGATTTCATCTCCTCTTCTGTGAATTACCGGAGATTTTGAATAGCATGGATGTGCATCACATGGACTGGTTTCTTGGGTTTATCCAAAGAGGTCGAGTTTTTTTAAAGCAAGGGAGAGTTGATGCAGGATATTTGGGGGCTGCTCCTACTAGCCCTAGCCCAAGCCCAATTGGATACTCCAAGAGATACCACCTCAGGCCCAGGCCCAAGCCCAAGCCCTACTAGCCCTGCATTTAGTTTATTTTTGTTTTATCTTTTATTTTTAGAGTTATTTGACAGTTATTGCTGTAGAAATAGTTATTAAGAGGCAGTTATTGCTGTAGATGTAGTTGTTAGGGAGTTATTTTCTTCTTCTTTTATTGATTATGAGTTTTTAAAAGAATGTGTTTTGAGAGGAATGAGAACAGAATTGAATAATGGAAAGAATGAATTGAGTTTCTGACTGTGTGCATGTGCACCCTCCTTTCCCCCCCCCCCTTCTTCTTCTCTTTTCTCCCTGCAACTCCAATCCCCCCCCCCCCCTCTTCTTCTCACGGTTTCTTCTCTTTTTCCTGCAATTCTGATGTCCTTCCAGGATTTTCTTTCTTCCCCTCCCCTCCCCCATTAGTTTGGTAACCATTAGACATAATATAGGATGAGAAACTGTTTGGTAACTACCTATGTGTAAATAATTTTAATTGGTGGGTGAAAGGATTCCCCCTTCAACCATCTTCCTCGCTATAATATAATATTAGATATAACATAATAATTTATTATATAATTCATAATTTATAATATATATAACAAAAGAATTCCTTTTATACCATATAATATAATGTAATATATATTTTATTATACAATATATATTTATATTATATTATATTATATTTTACAATATTATAAAATATTAGATATAATATACTACTATATTATGCATTGTATTATTTATAATTTATTATATTATAATATATAACAATAATAAATTATGTATTATATAATATAATATTCCTTCTTTTATTATATTATTATATAATATAAGAAAGAAGGCTTTTTTTATATGTAATATTTATAAAGGAAGGCTTTTATATATAATATATACTATATATTATATTATAAATAATATAATATATAATATTAAATTATATAATATATAGTACAAAGGAAGACTTTTGATATATATAATATATAATATATGTTAAATAAAACTTCCATACATACCCACCATTAGATAAAGATATTATGGGGGACCCTAATAGGTCCTTGTTCACTGGAAGTAGAAGGTCAGAATTGGGAAATGAGGTATATATATTATATATAATATAGGTAGTCAAGCGTGCATGTGTGTGTGTGTGTGTGTGTGTGTGTGTGAGAGAGAGAGAGAGAGAGTCTTTGTTTCTAATTTTTGTTAATTTTACTATTTTACCCCCACTTAAGTAGCAATGGAGGACATGTTCATTAATGGTACCCGCAT
The DNA here is from genome assembly GCF_018873765.1 of Telopea speciosissima. Taxonomy (NCBI): domain Eukaryota; kingdom Viridiplantae; phylum Streptophyta; class Magnoliopsida; order Proteales; family Proteaceae; genus Telopea; species Telopea speciosissima. The sequence continues at coordinate 53,734,052 of NC_057924.1, forward strand.
AAATGGCCAAACAGGCAAAAACAATTTTTGGCCATAATAGATAAGTGGGTCTTGACCCGATTATGGTTTTTCTATTATTCTGATTTATTTTAAATAAAACTAGGATCCATAAATGATACCAAGCACCAGTAAAAACGTTTTTGGGTGGGAGGGAATTTGAGATAAAACTAGGGCTCCTGTTCACTGATTTTGTCCTTTTGTTCGTGAGAAGCATCGGATCAACAAATCAAGGTGACTAATCGTGGATGCTGATCAAGTCGTGTTGATTTCTTCCTATTACAAAACTCAGGGATGTGTTTTTTCCAACACCAGGGGAATTGATGCAATTAACGGTGTCCAATCGGGCTAATTGTATTTGTGCCTTAGAATCCTTTTAAATTAAGGTTTTAAGTTAGTTTAGGAACGTTAAGAGTCATTAGTGGAGTCAATTATCTCTATTTTTATAAATAGCAATGTAACCAACCACCACCCCCCTCCACGATTTGATAATGGAATGAAATCTAGTTGTATCATAAAGTTGAGTGGAATCTCCCATCCCTCCCTCACGATCTTCCCTCTCTCCTCTATCTTCTCTCCTACGATCTCTCTTTTGTCTATTCTTTTTCTCCCTATTATCCTCCCTCTCTCTCTCTCCTAGCTGATAACCTATTTTACCCTTTCTTTGTTGCTGCCGTAGCTTTCAAATAGTGCTATTATGTTGCTGGTTTTCTCTGTAACAGCAAATATGATCTGCACCAATCACTTGTGCTCACCACCAGCAGAACCTGCCATTCATTCTGCATTTAGTGCTACCCGACACACTAATGACATTGGAAAGAGCACAAAAGAATATGTTATTGTATTTTCAGTGAGACAAACAGCAGCACTTCTTTTTCAATCATTTTTGAGATTGTAGTCATCCCATCAACTATTTTGGAAAACTTCAAACTCATTTCTTATTTGGAGGTAATACCGTTTCCTATACTATTATTAAAAAAGAAACAGATCAAACAAATTATCTATAAGGAATTCACAAAACACAATTAATTTCCAAGTTTCTATGCAAGGCTAGGAAAGACAAAAAAGAAATTTTTTTTAAAAAGGATAAAAAAAAGGAACATTTCAAGATTACTTTTCCAGAGAAATCAAGTTTCATGACAATCTCAGCTTTATAATATAGGCCAATGAAAAAATAGATGGAAGAATTTTACTCACTTTCCCTAGAAAAAGATCCCCTGTCGCCAATAACTCCTGCATTTCTTGGATCACTAACGACCTTGTTCAGCTGAAAACAGACGTAATGACTAACTTAGAAGTTGGAATAAAAAACAACCAAATATGGAAGCTACAGTTCAAATTTAGACAAAACACTGTAAGAAGTTACAGAACATAATGGGGCAAATGGAAATCATATACTAAGTTTCTGAAAGAAAAAAAATTACAAATGTTGCAGAAAGAAAGTTTATTCAATGATTTCAAAATCATTTGACAGATTACTCAGAAGGATCAATTTATAGTTTTTTTAAGGAAGGTGTTCAAGTGAAAACTAACCATTAAAGAATAAAGAGTTGCATTAAGGTGAGTTGAACATTCCATGCTATTATTCAGTAGAGCCTAAAGCTCATATAATTAGGATTAGTTGACCAGGGAAATAAAGTTTTTAACTACTTTAGTTGAACGCAACCTGCTATGAATAAAAACGGTGTATGGATGATGGACATGTGGCATAAGGTCCAGTGACTCCAGTCGAAGTGGAAGAATGAGGTGAATACTGCTGTCATCCATCAAAGCTTGAACTCTCTCATCACATAACCACCGTTTTGACAGGGGACCTTCCACGGGGAAACTTACCTTTCTTCTTCAACAAGCTACCCAATTCTACCGCCATACATCCTATAAATAGGAGGGTACTGTACAAGGTGACGGGATGCCTAATTGCATTTATTACTCTCACCTAACTACTCATTCAGTTCCCAGCTCACACTATTGTTGCTCGGATTTGGATAACTGGGTATTGTTTAGAGAAAATAAAGGATAGAGACAGAAGATAGGAGAGAAAATAGGATAGAATTTTGGGGCTTTACGGACGAAGCCATTGGACGCCTAGCTTGTTAGGAGGTAGCCGATCCTCTTATCTCAATAGAGACTTTTTAGGTAAATATTCTGATCTCGTTTTCATTCATCCATTCGTATTATTTAATATGGCTGCCAAATGCGACCAATTACAACGGTTACAAATCCTTAGGATAACTACTACCACTCCCCACAACTCCTATCTAGGGATGTAAATGGATAACTGAAATCCGAATCCGCATCCATTTAGGGACATCCGTATTTGTTTAGAGATATCCGGGAAAAAAAAATCTGAATACTTAATAATAAAAAATTAAGTAAATAATGATTTTGAGGGTTTTTGAAGATTCAACAGGTTCTAGAATATGATGAAAAGAGAATCACAATCTAAGAGATATGGATTGAGACTGAATTGTATCCGCTACGGGGAGTAAGGTCCGGGATACACAAGGCAGAGATCTAAACGGATGGTTGAAAAGCCGAATCCATTTAGAGGTATCCCGTATTCGGCCAGGGAATATCCGGATCCAATCACATCCGTATCTGATCCGAATCCGATCCTTTTACATCCCTACAGTCCTATCCACGCACAACAAATAAAACACCTACTATAATAACTAAATACTAGGACTAATTATAACTCTTTACCACCTAAAACACTCTACATAATACTAATTGCAGAAAAAATAGGAAATACATGTAACATTCCTTTCCCCTTCAAATAACCTTGTCCTCAAGGATCAATTTGTGAAAGTTGATTGGCGATGGCCAACTCACTTCCCTGTTTTTATAACAGTGGACAAAAGCAACCTCCTCTTAAAAATTCTTTTTCAGGTTTTGAAGTCTTTGATTGTGAATGACTCGTGGCTGACCAAATTGTTTGGGCCCCTTCTCAAGTGGATGGTTCACAACCTTCTGAAATTTTTTTGTTTGGGTTGGTGCAGCAATCACTTTTCGTTCTAACCTTGAAGCCATCTCACACGATAGCTTGCTTTTGTTGTCATCCAATTCATTCAAGTCACTACGGATTTGGTGTTTGGCTTCTTTCTTAAACTTAGTCAAGCCTTCCTGAACACGTTGAAAATCTTCCATCATTTTTTTTGGACATTGCAATGACGTTACGTATGCCTAATCATAAATCTTCATGAATGGCCTCGGTGATCTCTAGTGGAATACCCCTAGTTGTAGGATCTTCGGCTCTGATGCCAAATGATACGTGTGAATATTGTTGAGAGAAAATAAAGGATAGACAGAGAAACTAGGAGAGAAAATAGGATAGAATTTAGGGGCTTTACGGACGAAGTTGCCAGACGTCTAGCTTGTTAGGAGGTAGACGATCCTCTTTTCTCAATAGACTTGTTAGGTAAATATTCTGATCTCCTTTTCATTCATTCATTCGTACTATTTAATATGGCTCACAAGTGCGGCCAATTACGACGGTTACAACACCTTAGGATAACTACTACCACTCCCCACAACTACTATCCTCGCACAAAAACTAAAACACCTCCTATGATAACCAAATACTAGGATTAATTATAACTCCTTAACCACCTAAAACACTCTACATAATACTAATTGGAGAAAAATAGGAAAACCTACACATAACAGAGAATCCACCTCAGAGCCCACTCTGACCCTCTCTTTTACTCAATTCTTAGTTTGTGGTGTGTAGGTCTCCCCCATACGTGGCAGTTCAGATTCTAGTGGCACTTTGACTGAACATTGTGCCACGTGTCAATCATCCATAGGTGGACCCTTTTTATGTATATCATATTCCGTATAATTGAGTCAGTCAATACACTCAATACAGCAGTGCCACAAGCTGGTTCAATCAAAGGTACTTCATGCAGAGATTTAACACATCACCATTATGTCGAATGGCAAAGTTCCCAAGCTTATGAATAGGTAGACAAGAAATTGCCTTTTTTTCCTCCGTTTCTAAACTAACTTTATTGAGACTGGTTGTTCAACAGTAAAGAGATTCACCAGGAAGGGCACTTAATGGGTATAATCTAGTGGCAGGAAGTACAAAGAACTGTATACATCAATTATGTCCAGTACTAACACCAAAAAAACAATATGACAGCTACTTCCAATAAAAAATATCTTGTACTCTTTTGTAGGTCAGAGAAGGAATGAAAATTGGTTGTTCAAGAAAATGCAAATACTCATGAAAAGCATATCAGTCAAATAATCCCTCCATTTAGTCATGGAGGCATTGAATTATAAGAAGAAAGAGAATCCCAATCAAGACGAGGTATCGCAAGGTTCGTCTTTTCAATATCATATCAAGCCTCATATAAACTTTCAAAGTTTCAAGAAACATTTAGGTTCATACACTGACATGGCAACGGCAGTCGGTACACTGCAGACACCGGAATCTCTTCCAAGAAACCATTACAATTTTGAACACAGAAGCAGAATCACATATAATGAAAGAGTGCACTAAGACATGATGAAACAGCAAAAAATTTCCCGTTAAAAGAATTAGGCCTTAGTATTGCTAAAATTAAAAAAAGATAATTTCATGAACAGGAACAATTTAACCTTACATAGTATGGAGATGAACAAAGCGCAAATACTATGCATTTTTTTAAGTAATACAAAAAACATTATATAGTCAGCATTTCATTCTTGACCACATCAGGGTTGAAGAAACAACCTTTGAAAAAGTACTGGCAAGATCATCGATATCAGATAGAGATCCTAAACCTTCAGCCTGCAAATCCAAAACAAACGATAATGTTCAATGATGGTTCATACCTTCAAAAAGAAACATCCAAGTAGAAAAAGAACAGTCTAATAAGTTCAGTGTACCAGAGTGTCCTCTATCTAGTAAGTACTGAAGATTAGAAATCAAATATTATAACTTCAAAAGGAAATTAGAATTCATGCTCAGTATCCATCAACAGAAGAAATCTCACAGGATCAGCTCAGCAGGCATGAGACCACAAAACACTACAATATTGCTCTTGAAAGCACAAAGCTTGAATACACTAAACTTATTCTCAATGAATAAAACACATACTAGTTTTCATACCATGCTTCATTAATCAATCCCAATATCCATTTTTGGCCATTTCAGTCCCCACTCCCCAGCATTGTGAAGCATCCAGGTATCCGCAGAACCCAGAACAATGAAAAATGCCCATGCACTGACCATTTTTCCCCCTTCTAGAAAGTTAGATATTCAGTTAATATATGAAAAGGGCAAAAACTATGAAGGATAAAGTAAGGAATGATCATATTAGAGCGAGTTTGGGAATAGCTCCGATACACGATAAGCTACGAGAAAGTCGTTTGAGGTGGCATGGCCATGTCCAACGGAGGCCTTTGGATGCTCCAATACGAAGGAGTGATTTGATTCAAATTTAAGGAACTAAAAGAGCCAGGGGCAAACCTAAAATGACCTTAGGAGAAGTGCTGAGGAAAGACATGCATAGCTTAGGCCTTGTATCAAGTATGACCTTGAATAGAGCTGATTGTAGGGCAAGGATCCATGTAGCTGACCCCATTAGTTGGGATAAGGCTGAGATGTTGTTGTTGTTGTATGAAAAGAGTAAAACTACAAGGAAAACCTTGTCCAAAGTCCAAATACGAGACGTATAACAAAACAAGAAAGACCGTGTCTGATTCCCAACATCAGTAGATGAGATCTTTCCCAGTTGCAAATAAATTAAAGCTGTTTCATCGAGGTAGAGAAACTTAATCAAACAAGAGACATCCCAATGCCTGTCTACCACTCACTCTCAACATAAGAACAATTTGCATCCCAAGCTAAGCATATACAATCAAATGCTACTATAACTCAGATCTTTCAAGCTCATACCAATAATACCAATACACAAGGTAGAAGCTACAGGAACCCTCATTCGAAATAATTCTCTCTAATGAGAGAATCAAATTGCAGAAGAAAAAACACACCCAGAAGTCAGTACAGATAAAGAGTAGACATCGGAAGACCAAGATAGCATAACCACCATAACCAGCATGGTTAGTTATCAGTTCATCTCAAAGATCTTGATGCAGGTACTCAGACACGAAACAGCACCCGATAAACAATTCACAATTCAGCAGTCAGAAATATAAGCTTGCAGATAGTGATTATCAGAGCTAATTCTGCATGTAATCAGTGAAATAAAGAGCAACAATATGATGGGAAAGTAGCACGGATCAAACCAACCATAAAAGGACTGCCCCAACTATAACCATGAAATTGTAAAAAATCCAATGATTTTAACAGTGGCCCTTCAACAAGGGAAACAGAAATAAGTAGAGTCAAGGTGCTAGTGATACACAAACCAATTCTCACTAACAAAAGCCTAGTTTGGCATGTGGATTTACCGCCTTGACTGCCTAGATAAAATGTCCCAAGCACTATCTCTGTAAAAAATTAGCATACCAACAGAATAAACCAATATGCAAACAAAATATTATTCATTTAATAGGAAAAGAAACGCTAACCAGTCGTGCAGCACGGCGTGTACCTGCACCCAAACACAGCAGTGCGCAAAATGACCAGAGCACCCCTGGTCCTTTCCGCCTTTCCAGGGGGGTGTGCCGGTCATTTTGCAAGCGGCTGTGTCTGGGCGCAGGTACACGCCGTGCTGTGTGACCGGTTGGCATTCCTTATCCCTAATTTAATTCATCAATAACTCAAGAAATCTAATTTGAAAGTTACTAAAAAAACAGTACTGCTAATGTGCAAGAAACCTGAATACTGCCGGCAGTATAAATGAATTAAAATTTCCATATTAATTAAAAAAAAAAAAAAAGGCATATCGTAGTCCAAATAGAACATACAACACAAGAAAACAGAGACCAATTTAATTTGATCTCGTCTACTGTACAAGAATAGCAAGAGCATAATTCCTTTGCATCTCACAAATTTAGAATAATATTTTAAGCCAAAACAGGTTCAAATATCACAAGATAGATAACTTGTATTATGGGAACTAATAATAGAGCTTATCGTATAAACAGTTAGGGATAATTCTAAAGTGGTCCATGCAACAATACAAATGACACCAAAGCAGAAAACGCCACCTCTTCTCTATCTGACAAATGATACTCCTCGTCATCAATCCCACCAAAAGGGACGTTATCTTCATCTTCTAATCCTCCCAGCTCAACTTCCTCCAAAAGATCCTTACCAAAGAATGCATATTGCGATGCATCAAAAAGTGCATTCCCTGCATGACAGTAAAAAATGACATTAACCTGAGATCCACAAAGCTGTATTTATCATGCTTTGTCCTTACATCTTTGCATTGAAAAATAAGCTAGAATGAAGTAAAGTCTTATAGTACACAGAATACGCATAAAACTAACATTATGTGCATGCAAAATGGTAAATACACAACAACTTATCATACTAAAGAAAAATCCTGATTAAACAAAAAAATTATGATAATAAGAACTTAGTCGTTGGATAGGAATCAGTAACAGCACTATAACTCATTGAACTCATGCAGACTCACGATCTACCCCACCCCCCAAAAAAAATAAAAAATAAAAAGAACTCAGTTGTGGGATAGGATATCAGTGACAGCACTAGAACTCATTAAATTCACCAAGCAGACTGTAAGCTTGTTAAATACATTACGCCCACATAAGTAACCACATATATCAGAACCAGGACAGTCAACTGAATAACTTCATTGCATGGCATCAGCAACATGAATGAAATCTCTCGATGAATCAGTTATTGCTTCTGTCAGCTCTACCAAACATGAATGATGCACCAGAATGTAAACCTGAATCAAGAATCTAACTACTACAAGGGGGTGAAAACTCAATCTTCAAACTAGAAACCAAATCGTCCAAAAACACATGCAGCATAAAACCCCAAATCCCAATTATCATACGTAACACTATAAATCACAGAAATAGTCTTCAACCCATTCAAATGTATTAAGACCCACCAAAGTCTACAAGACTACGAGAAACCATAAATTACTCAACAACTCAAGCTCATGCATACACATAGTAAAGAGCAAGAAAATACAAATCGATCAAACAGTAAACTAGAAAAAGAGCAATGGAAAACAATAACTGCCACATGAGCCTTAACTCGGGTCTAAAAGCAAGTAGAACCAAGAAAAGCAAAATAAAATATCAGATTTTCGAGCTGAGAGAAAAGGGCATGGATCGAGATATAAAAAAGGAGCTGACCTGAGGAAGTCTCTGCTAATCCCTTGAAACCCTTGGTTTTAGGGTTGTCTTGAATACCGCCCCCATCGTCAAATCCATCCATCACTATACACTTTGAACTAAAACCCTAAAAAAGAAACAAACGAAACGAAAAAAATCCCTAAAAATGTAAACCCCCAGAAGAAGAAAACATCAAAGAAAAAGGAGAGAAGAACCAAAGAAAGACACAGACGGATAAAACCTTGAAATTGAAATTTTCTAGGGTTATCTCCTAATGAGGAGAAATGGATGCAAAGATCTGTGGAGTAAATGGGGAGGGAAATTCATCAGGAGAGGGTCCCCCTCCACGTTAAACAAAGAGAGCTTGCCCCAAAATTAAAGCAGTGACAAGGAACCGCGGACGAAAGATAACGATTGGCAGATTACACGCTCACGGCACATACATGCAGAGAGAGAGAGAGGACGCTGAAGAGCGAGAGAAACAAACAGAAGAAGAAAGAGAGAGTAGATGTGGTTGAGCTTTTCCTCTAAATTATTTTTCAGAAAAAACGTCTTGAGCTGGCGACATAGGCAACGCAAACACCAAACAGTCCCGCCTCTCTCTCTCTCTCTCTCTCTCTCTCTCTCTCTCTCTCCTCTTGAGCTAATCTTTGAGCTCTTTCTGTAACTGTTTACATCAATTTTAATTCAACCTTCTTTTTTTTTGATGAAATAATTTTAATTTAACTTATTGTCACCATATTGGTGACATTTGATTTTGTTAACCACTCAATTCATCACGTTGCAATTTAATTGAGTTTAAAATTTTGTGGACAGGAAGACTCTATGGTCCCTTGTTCACTAGGTGGCTTGGGACTATCTCTTGTGCATTCATAACCTAACTGCTTCTTTAGCTCTATGATTCATTGTGGGCTCGTCTCCTTTTGCAGCATTTACTTTTTTTATGAAAACTTTCTCTAGGCACATCCTAGAGCCCACCCATCTTAGGGTTGGCAAATCATTTTGAAGGATAGAAAACTCTTGGCTAAAGGGTTGCTTTGGATTGTGGGAAATGGGAGAAGCATTTATACTTAGGGTTCCCTTGGATTCCATCTCTCACCGAGTATAGGATTCAATTCCCCCCTGTTGTCTTGTTATCTAGGTTACTAAGTTGATTACTCCTAATATCTCCTGGGATGTGTCTAAGTAGAGGTCTATGTTATCTTTTCATGAATTGGAAGCGGTGCTAAAGATCCACCTTTAGTTATGAGGATTGTCAAGATAAGCTTTGCTAAGGCCTTCACACAAAGGTTGTGTAGAAAATAGTTTGCACAAAAGCTCTTCGTTGAAATGCAAGTGTCCAAGCAAAATCTATACATCTATTCCATATTGATGAATGGCCTATTCGAAAGAAGCATATCAATGAAGCTCTTCATATCAGGAAATAAGTTAATAACAATTGTTAAATTCCATCTCTACCAAGGTCTGGAGCCTAATGTTAGAACGTATACCATGATGATCAAGGGATTTTGCAACGTAGAATTATTGAGTTAAACTTTGAAGATTTTATTTTCATGAAGATTGAAGAAAAGAGTTGTCCTCCATATGATATCACTCTTAACATCTTGGTTCAAAGATTTCTTCGATAGAATAAGACAGATAAGGTAGTACAGCTTCTTAATGAAATATGTGAGAGAAATTTCTTACGAGATATGGAGGATGCAATCATGATAATGGATTTGCTTGTAAGGTGGCCTGAATGTGAACGCTTTAAAATTCTTTGCAAACTTGTGCAAAATCAAACCTGAGCAAGTCATATCATAAAGTTCTTCTTACAGTTGACATATATATTGCAAAGACCTCAATGAAAGGATTGGAAGATTGTAGAAAATAAGGTTACAATCTTGAAGGCTATGGAAATTGAAACCGCATTCACAATCCAAAAAAATACAATAAACAAAAAGAAGAAGCAATTACAAACAATTGCAACACAAAGATTTATGTGGTTCGGCAAAATGCCTACGTTCTTGGTGCTATAAGAATAGTTTTTCATAAACAATGAAAAAATGATTGAATGCTCTCTTCCTCACGTCTCTCTATTTTTACAAAAAAAATTCTTGCAACCCTAATAACCCCCATCGCAACAATTTATAGGAAAATTAAGAAATAAATTTTATGAATTTACCCCCATGTAAACTTAATCTACAGAATACAAGATAGCAACCCTCAACAAAAAGCATGATGCCTCCATACAAAAAAAAAATGCATGATGTGTCTTGAAAGATGGTTGCCTAGGAAGATAATTGGTTTAGTCATGATGAGATTTCAAAAACTCAAATTTTTCTACAATCTACTACGGAGGCTTGATCGATGAAAGGGACATGATCAGGGGTGAAACCCTTAGCCCACCACATCATAATAATGTTTAAAAATTAAAAAGGAATAGACCAAACAGGTCCATGCAAGTTGGATAAAAATATTTCATCCATCCAATCGCAAAAGGACCAATGGGAACTTTTTATTTCAAATGGTCTTTTGTCCACAACGTGATACGAGATTTCTATATTGAGACATCTTGTTGTCTTGTTTTAATATAGTTTTTAAATAGAAAAATGTAATATTTCAAGAGAATTATAAAGGAGCATTACGGCCTCAAGCATATGAACTTGTTTACAAGTTAAAAAGGTTGATTGAGATTCTTTTTGTGTCCATGTAAAATATTACATGAAAAACTTTCAGTTGAAATTTTTTTCCAATGTTTGTTTGCACGAAGTAAAATAGAATGTAAAATGTTACTGTAAAATTTTTTGATTTTTTTTGCCATTTATTTTACACGGTAAAATTAGTTAAAATGATTACATAAAAATGTCATTATAACGATTTTGAATTATACAACCTCTATCATATTATTGTAAGAACCAATATGGACGAGTATCATAGATACATAGGCCGTATGGATGCATACAAGGCAACAAAGGGGTGCCCACAAGATATTGAAAATTTTTGCAAGGAAAGAATTTATTGTAAAAAATTACGCATAAAATTTGAGAAGGCAAAATTCGGAAAATGAGCCCCCCTCCAATACAATTTTCCTCCATTAACATTTTATTAATTTATAAACACATTGAAAAATAGGATATTAAGGTAAAATTTTATTTTTCAACTATTTTCGCCAAAATAAACAAATACAACAACAACAACAACTTAACATTATCCCAACTAAATGGGGTCGGCTACATGGATCCTTGCCCTCCAATTAGCTCTATTCAAGGTCATAATTGATACAAGGCCTAAGTTATGCATATTTTTCCTCACCACTTCTCCTAGGTCATTTTAAGTCTGCCCCTGGCTCTTTTAGTTCCTTCAATCTAAATCAAATCACTCCTCTGTACTAGAGCATTCAAATGCCTCCATTGAGTATGGTTATGCCACCTCAAAAGACTTCCTCGTATCTTATCATGTATAAGAGCTACTCCCAAACCAACTCTAATATGATCATTCCTTAATTTATTCTTCCCAATTTTGCCACTCATCCATCTCAACATTCTCATCTCTGTTACACTGAGTTTATCTATATGATGCTTCTTAACTGTCCAACATTCAACACTATACATCATAGCCGATTATATAATTGTCCTATAAAATTTCCCTTGAAGTTCTAAAGGAATACGTCGATCACACAACATCTGGATGCAACTCTTTACTTCATCCATCCTATTTTAATTCTCTGTGAAACATCATCATCTATATCACCTTCTTTATTTATGATTGAGCCCAAATACCTAAACTTAACACTTTGTGGAATCTCTTTCTCATCAATTTTCACCACTTTATTGTTAGGCCTAATGTAACCAAAGTTACACACCATATACTCTGTGATGAACTAAATTACTATCAAACAGTGAGAGGATGACATGTGGAAAACATCTGGGATGAGACCGACCCGATTTGACCTGAGCCGACCCTCATTTGATGTACCTAATCTGATACTACCAATCATATTTGGCCACGTGTCACCTTCGAAGGTCTGATAAGGCCGAGCCGAACTAAAGCTGAGCTAAAACAATAAGATGCAGGACTGAATCAAACAACATAAAAAGGAATCTACGAAGGCTTGCTAATCTATGATCAGATCTGTCATGCAGTAGTTGAGCCGATCTCATCATGTCTCCAGATCAGTTAACAGGCTAAGTATAGAATCACTTCACCCATGTCCTGCATCTTGCATGACTAAAGGTCATGCCTTCTGCATGACTCCTTGTGACAGGTGTCCACACCAGGAAAGCTCCACCTATGCAAATTGGAGACCAGAGCCACGGTCTAAATCCGATGAAAAGCCTATGATGATCTATGAACTTAATCCTATAAATAGCCAAGCATTGTACAGGTACAAAGGGGATTTGGACTTCTCATTTTCTCTCCTTTGAGATTTATCTGTTGCAACAGGTCTGACTTAAGCATCGGAGTGATTCTGTCAGCTCAGGCCGGCCCTCCATTTCTTAGCTCTGTTCTTCTGTGCAGGTCTGGTCGCTATAGGAGAGCTCAGATTAGATCTTGCCACAACATTCTGATTTTGTTCTACTTATCTTAAAACCTTTTGATTCCAAGGTTTATCTTCATAATTTCAACTTGGCTTTAATCCTTTCTTTTGTCTCATTCATCAAAATAATATCATCAGCAAAAAGTATACACCAAGGAACCTCATCTTAAATGTCTCTAGATAAGTCATTCATGATAAGCGCAAACAAATAAGGGCTTAAAGCTAATCCTTGATGTAACCCAATTGTAATTGGGAATTCACTATATTGGCTCTCCACAATTCTTACACTTATTAGCCTAGTGTTGTTGAATTAACAATGTTCCAAAGCTTTCAATGAGGGGAAAAAAAAAATCTTATTTAGCTACATAATTTCTGTAGTTGTTAAGTGTCCTTTTCTTGATTTGGGAAGGAGTTGGTGTTAAACAGATCATTCCATTCTTAAAATTTGCACTTCATCTTATACTGTAGAAATGGTTAACCTATGAAACAGTTTGGATCTTCTAATGTGGGGAAAAACCTGAATCATACAACTAAAAGAAATCCTGAGATATCTTTCTGTTCAGTGTATGTTACACATTTGATCAATTTGTTGGTGGCCCAAAATTTCTGCTCATTTTTTGTCATGTATGGTTGCAGATAAAGTTTGGTTCAGTCAAATTAGCAAAGAAATACATGAGAAGGGTAGCAGTGGAACTTCAATCTAAGGGAGCATCAGATAAAGATCCTGCGTTGGACTATATGCTACTTCAAGGAGTGAGATTTGCTTTCAGAATACATCAGGTATTGAAAACATCCAAGAGTAACTCTCATAGTATTAACTAGTACTAGTATGTATTAATGTCATAAGTGATGTCAGAAAGAAAATGAAGCATTGGTATCAGTAATTATCAATATTAACACAAGTTACAAACCTTCAGAACTAATGAAGGTTATCCATGCCAGAAATTACTAATAGCACTGCTTTTAGCAATTGTTGTTTATAATACCACAGTACAACTACAATTGTATTCCAGTAGAAGCAACAGCATTGTGACAGCAAAACAAAATCTAATGTCACTAATAAGGATCACCTGCTGTACTGTCAGTACTGGTGATTAGAAATTGTAATGTGATTTCTGCTGGTTTACAGTAGCTTGAATAATCTGCTTGTAGCAGCTGGTCAGAGACTCATGTTATGTATTATTGTCATAGTTACTAAACAACACCAATTTCAACACATCTAGTTGTACTAGCTGTTTGAGAGGAAACATCAAATATTACATTGGTAATAAGAAAGATCATTTTATGTATTACCAGTACTTTGGGAGATTGCAATTTGTCAAATTACTCAAACTTGGTTTTGGTGATGTCAGATGTCAAACATGGACACCTAAGTGTTAGTCTAACAACTGGACACTATGATAATGACCTGAAAGATGGTTAGGATGGTATGGATATATTTTGTGAGTGTGAAAAGGTTTATACATTCCTAGAAAAGCTTATGGACTTCAATGGAAGATATAAATATATCAAGCTTGTATTGAATCGGATTACCAAGTAAGCCATTTTGAAGAGCAATGGAGAAGTTGGAGGTCACCATAAACAAGCTTTACAAAGCCATGGTTATTCAGGATTTGACGAATGCCAATGACTTGGGAGGACTTCATGCATTGATGGGACTATGTAATCGAGAAAAGCTTTAGATGTTCATAGGATTAGGATCTCTGTTCGTATATCTTTATATAATCCTATGTAACAACTCTTAACAGCCTAGATTCTTTTAAAATGGTTAATATAAGTCACCCACAAAGAATAGGAGTCAACCAATTTCTTCGGAAATATGAGTTTGCAGTATTTTGTGACTTTAACAGGGAGGGCGCTCAATCGGCTATAAGCCACAATTGACCTGCAAAGGTTGGAAGAGTCTTAACCATGCAGTTCTTTGCATCAGATGATCCAATCGGACATCCCTTCTTGTGCTGATGATCAAACTCATGTATGATCGACCAAACATCACTTTGCTTCACCAGGAAATACTTCCTCAGAGCAAAGGTTTTGGACAAGGACTACAGATGATCAACCATAAGGCCAAAAGGTCGATCGTACAAAAATAGCCATTGGAACACAATGGTGATATATTCTATTCCAACGATCGATCGGACCAAACTGACGGTTGATTGTATGAGGTTCAACTGTCAGAAATAGCTATTTTTCAAACCGTTATGGATTTGGCTATATATGTTGGTTTCATTACTCTTCTCATAAGCCTTTTGGTAACATTTATTGCTTGATTTAATCTGAGTATCTAACATGGGCCATAGGTTGAGGGGAGATAATCTGTATCTTTCATATTCACCTTATTGAGAGGTATTTTGTCTGTACGTTTGTTTGGTGTCTCTTCCTCATTGAGAACTCCAGAGATCAGGAACAGTCTGAGCAGTGGATGTAGGCAATTACTGAATCACACTAACTCTGGTGTCTCTTTTTATGAGCTTTATTTATTTTCTGCTATCACTGCATTCTCTGAATTAGTGTACATTATCTAAGGTTTCCAATTCACCCCCTCTTGGGCTACTACGGTCCACAGGTATTGCTACAATTTGTATAAGCTCTGTAGTGGTTAGGAGGCTCTCATTTTAAGTCTCTGGTGATAGTTTGCAACAATATAATAGTTACTCAATAATAATTATTACCACTGTCACTACAAGTACCATTTGTAATAATTATTACTATGATCCAGAGGTTTTTCTTGCTACAACTTGTATAACTACGAGTACCTTGATACTTTGATCCATAACATAGGCATAGGTACAGCTCTAACAGCATCTGGTATTATTGGTATCAGACGTAGTTTTCAGTGTTAGTAGTCTCTTAATAGACAAAATAACAGTACTACTGTCTATGGTGAAAGTTATAACTGCCACTACAAGCTATTTCCAGTAGCAAGAAATGCTTGTTTTAGTGGTGGTGGTTAGAAATTGTACCATTGGTGGTAGTTATTTGCTGTAATAACAATATGATATCCAACATATAGTGAAAGGATGACAATGCTACATAAAAAAATTTCATTTTCCTTCACATTTTTGTTGAGCTACTAAGGATAAAACAGGGGTTAAACTAATCTTTAAACATATGTTCTGATACAGGGGTGGAACTAAAAATCATTCTTGTGAATACAGGCTTTCGACGTATGTTTCTATAGTTTCACTGAATCTTTCGAAAACTTGTAGGATTTCTTTGTAATGGATAAACATGATAGTCTTACAGATGTTGGACAGTATAAAATGAATTTAGACCTTTCTGAGAATGAAACTTATAGGCAGTCTTAATGGAGACATAGTAGTTGTTGGATTTTCATGGCATATATGCAAGCACCTCAGTCTTAGAAGATTCTTGCAACAAAATGTAGTACAACTTTATTGTTTTCTACATCTTAATCTCACTAATCTGGTTAGAGATAATTGAATCTATTTTAATAGTTAATATAAATATCACAGTAATTTGGCTTTAAACTTTGTGATAGCAATTAAATGTTGTTTAAATTCACACAAGGAATATTGAATTGACTAGAGTCTTTTGTGCCATTATTGGATGCAGTTTGCAGGAGGATTTGATGCAGACACAATGCATGCATTCGAGGAGCTTCGCAACCTAGCTTGTCCAAAATAAAAAAGGAAAATGCCTACATAGGAAAAGAACAAAGGAAAAAAAAAAAAAAAAAAAGAATAGAAAACCAGGCTTACCATCCCAGAAAGTATATACTAAATATATTGATAGTTAAAGTGTTGCTTATAGTGAAACAGACTGTATGTTTTTGCAAGGGATCAATTGAAAATAAGGAAGTCATATTAAGCCTTTTGCAGATCTTCTCAAGTTTAGAAGTAGTTTGCGAGTTTCCATGAGGAAAATTATGTCCGACCTGCCCACTTTAGAGAGATTGTGAAGGGAACAAGAAGTCAAGGGTCTCCCTAGCCTTTGATAGTTCCACAGCTAGATTTAGTTGCTCTTTGTCTTATTCTCAAAAAGTTTTAAGATAAAAGTATAAAAGAATTTTAAAAAATAAGTTGAAAGTGGTATGACGTTATGTCACTATCAAATTATATCATTATTATGTGTATTTTTCAAATACGCATGTGAAATGACATTATTGCCCTTATTAAAAAAATTGTATTGTCATGCCAAAAAGACAAAAAAAAATAAATTTAATTTGAACAAGATTTCTACATGGTCGAACTTCCATGTAGTAAAAATTGTAGATTTTACCAACATAAAATCTCATGATTTTTCTTTTTTTGGCTAGAGCAAATATTCCTCATGGCCCATTGACATATATAGGTATTTTTGAGTGGATGCCATACAAATACTACAAAATTTTTTTTTTTTTTTTGGTAAAGATACAAATACTACAAATAACATGCTTTTAAAATTAAAGTTTGGCCTATGGGAGACAAATGTTTCAGTTAAGGTTCAGACTACAACATATACAAACCGAAACTGAATCGAAACAAATAGGTTAAAAACCTCAAACCAAAGCTGAATCGATTCGATCTGATTACATTCAGTTTTAATTCGGTTCAAACCGACAATTCTAACAGTAGAACTAATCTGAATTAAATTTTATTTTCCCAAAAAAAATTGAACCAATTTTCTTTTAGTCCGATTTAAATGGCCGATTTTGGTCTTAGTTCTAAATTGACATGATTAGTTTGGTTGTCGACCTAACCCAACTGTGTTCCACACGACATTCCTTACTATTATATATGGGATAAAGTTCTTTGCACTGGGGGCGCAAGGGGCAACTAGACACATAGGGATGGGTGAAATGACCGGTCCGCCTCCTAAAATACCTCACCTCTGTCTAACTTAAAGTTTTGTATAATTTGAGATAGAAACTATTAACTATATCTATCACTCAGTAGTTTTCTGAAGAACTTGTTTATGTTTTCCCATTTCTCTTTACACCTTTTGGCACTTCCATTGTAACCCAATTCCAGCATTCCTTGTGAGATTCTCTCCCATGGAGGAAATCTTTGAGCCTTTCTTGTCCTCACCATTGTTGTAGAGACTACACCTGAGGTTTATCAAAGAATAAACCTCATTCCTATTGGGATTAATCAAACCCACTTGTCTAGTATGTATTGAAAAATACAATAGTCCAATGTAAAAAATTACCAAACAAATATAGTAGAAATAAAATTGCAAGAAAACAATCACACAACCAACACCAAGAATTTTAGGTGGAAAAATTCTTCAATGTAGAGGGAAAAAACCACAGGACAAATATTGCACCAATCCACTATGAGAAAAATAGAAGTACAATGATTCGCTCAAGTTTTTGCCCAAACTTGAGATGTACAAGTAATTGAAGACAATACAAAAGGGATTACCTCATAAAAAGCCAAACCTAGTTCCACCACAAACACCACCTCTCACAAAGTTTTCTTACTTTGAAGAAGTCTCTAAGTTGTAGTAGAATCACCTAGACCTCAAAGCCAATCCCAAACTCCCTGTTTCTTTCCTTCTCCTTTTTCTTTCTTTTTCTCTTTTTACTTTCTCTGATTTCCGTTTCTATTGTTGTGAGTTCTTCTTTGGAGAACTCACCGCCGCACATAGAGTGCCGAACTTATTAAGCCAGCCATTTTAAAAAACCAAAACATAAACAAAAAGCAAAACAAACAAAACTAAAATTGGCTTTCCCAAGATCCACCGCCTTAACCCCTTTGATGGTTTAAGTGATAGGCACATGGGCCCTTGGGCTGGACATTAGTGGGCATGGGCTCCACCACTAATTCCTTGGCCATCTTTTGCCATGGTCTTCTCTATCAGTACTTAGATGTTTAATATAGAGGGAACAAAATAATAGATGAAGTAGATGGCAGTTGTACCTCCTCCCATTTTCTTCCTTCTTCTTTAATGGCCGAATTGAAGTCCATTTTGGACAGATATGTTAAATTACACTCCCTTACTCTCTTGTCTGTCTTTGACTTATACACAACACTCCACCGACAGGGGTGTCAAACAAGCCCGCTCAGCCCGAACCCGCCCTGAGCCCGGCCCGAACCCGACCCTGATTTTTCAGCCCGAAGGGCGGGTCAGGGTTTAAAAATTGCTTGACCCTGACAGGGTCGGGTCAGGATCGGGTTTAGGCCTTGGATTGAACCCAGCCCGGCCCGGCTCGACCCTATATTGTGTATAAACATATATGTATTTTTTTATATATACAATATATTATACTTATATAGATATTTGTATTATACTTTTTCTTTATCCTAACACTAAAAAAATAAAAAATAATAAAAAAAACACTCAAAACCCTAAAAACGATTCACATTTCATTCACTCCCATCTCTTTTTCTTCACGCTGTTTCTGCAAATCTTCTCCAAACGAAACAGCCTAAAGCCGTTCTCTTTCCGTTCTCTTTCTCTTTTCCTGCGGTCTTCCATCTTCCCTCTTTTCAATGTTTTGCTTTTGATTTGACAATGGCGTAGTGCTCATTGTCTAGGAACACATTTTGGTGGCTTTTGGAGAAGAACATTTTGGTGAAATACGCCATGGCGAGTATGACCAAGGATCTCTCCACCAGTGGAAACCTCATCTCCAACCTAAAGAAATTGTCCTCTGTTCGTACTACTGGGAGAACTATGATTTTCGTGTATGGGTTCATGTTCACCTTCGTTGCTTTCACAGTCTTCATCGCCTTCAACCCTTTTGCAACTTCTTCCCCTTAGCTCACCAACATCTTCGGTAGTTCTGGTTCTGATTCCCCCTATAGATCTCCCTTCTCTTCCCTTTTATCCTACTTCGTCCCTAAGTACTAGATTGATCATCTTCCAGCGACCTGGAAATGATTCAGATTAAAAGATGCAAGGGTTTCAATTAACCTATGAGGTACCAGATTAGGATTATTGAATACTTTTTTGTGTGGCTTTTAGTAACCCGATCTTCGGGTTAGTGTGATGGTTACACAGTCATGAGATTGATGATGCTTCCCCTGTTTTTTTTTCCAGCTTAATGTGACATAAGGTTTCAAGAGAGGTGGATTGGAGTGGGTCTTAACCTTGGGTATCTTCGGCATGAACTACTCAGACTCTATAGTCAGAATTTTGAATTTTTTATATTTGTATAAGATGTTATATTGGTTAAGGCTTTAATGATCTTGAGTATTGTGAGCTTCTTGCCCTGTTTCTTTGTCTTGGCTTTTTGATCGGTCATGGTGTTTGAATGTAACATGATTATAAGCTGTTCTTATTTACTGTTTCAAATTAAGTTAAAATGTTTTATTTGCAATGCTGACAAATCTTAGAAAATTACAATCTGATCAATTTTGACATAATAAAAATTACAGTCATAAGAAAAACCATTTCCAAAATAAATAAAGTCAAGGTCAGGGTCAATCAGGGCCGACCATATCAGGGTCGAGTCGGGTTAAGGAAAACCCTGGCAGGATCGGGTTAGGGTTGAGGGTTTCTTGACCCTGCCAGGGTTGGGTCAGGGTCAGGGTTTAGGCAGGCCCGACCCAACCCAACCCATTGACACCTCTACCACCGTCCAACCCATTTAGTCAAGGGTGGTGGCTGGCCCTCTTCAACGAAGAGGACCCCAACAAAAGTTTCTCTAGGGAAGCAATGCAATTCAAGTCTACAAACCAAAGAGTATAGGAGAGAGGCCCTTCAACATCTTTTTCACAGAACCTGTCTAAAAATTTCACTAGGGGAGCAAATCAAATCTACAAGCCAATTAAGAATAGAGGAGAGAGGCCCTTCAACATCTTCTCTGCCACTATGCGCAACTCTAACTTCAACTTGATGGCAAGACAGTCCGAGGCTTCCTCTTCTTCCTCCTCCTCCTACGCCTCCTCCACTGCTGGATCTTCAACTTACAATGTGTTTCTCAGCTTTAGGGGTGAAGACACTCGCAAGAGCTTCACTGGCCACCTCTACCGTGCTCTGAACAGAGAACAGATCAATGTCTTTATGGACAGCTACAAACTGTGGGAGGGAGAGGAGATTGGGACAACACTTGTCAAGGCAATTCAAGGGTCCAAAGTCTCTATTGTTGTCTTCTCTAAAGGCTATGCCGATAGCAAATGGTGCTTGAAGGAACTCGTCAAGATATTGGAGTGCCATAGATCCAAAGATCAGATTGTTCTCCCAATATTCTTCGATGTTGATCCGTCAGATGTTCGACATCAGACCGGAAGTTTTAAAGAAGCGTTTCTTGAACATGAGATGAATTTCGATCTCCATATCGTAGCGCAATGGAGGGATGCTTTGACAGTGATAGGGAATCTGGAGGGATGGGTTCTCAATGAAATCGAAAATGGGTAAGTCTTTTATCAACAAAAAAAAAAAAAATTGAAAATGGTTAAGTCTTATTTCATATATATTTTTTCGTTTTTCCTTTTCTAGGGATTAAAAAAAAAAATCTCATAAGCAAGGTTCGTAATCATGGTATGGGTTAGATCAGATCGAGATCGTCCAAACTCGGGCGAATATGACATTTTTGCCCCTATTTTTTTTTTTTGTAAAAATCTGAATATATATATATATTATACCATTTAATCTTCGTTCATACAGGTGGATCAGATCTGTATCAAGGTAGTCTCAGCCGATATCAATCCAATCCAACCAAAATTGGCCAATCGATCTGAGATTACGAA
This sequence comes from Telopea speciosissima, assembly GCF_018873765.1. Lineage (NCBI taxonomy): Eukaryota > Viridiplantae > Streptophyta > Magnoliopsida > Proteales > Proteaceae > Telopea > Telopea speciosissima. Next base: position 53,755,418 of record NC_057924.1, read on the forward strand.
CCTTGCTCAGAAATCATACCATATAATAATGCATCTCTGTTTTTTTTGGTTGTTAGTTTTATAAACCCAAACTTAAATGGTTAATTTGGTAAAGCCCAAACCCAATAGTGTATGATCTTGTAGTTTTACTTTTACCTAGAAACTTGTTCAATTTTATGTTAATCATATACTAAAAAAGTAATTTTCTTTTCTTTTTTACTTGGGTACCAAACACCAAGAATTTTTGGTTTTTGTGGGGCATATATATGATTTCATTGGATAAATATTATAAAAGACAGCTTTTGATTTCCAACTCAGATTTCTTTTTGCCCCTAGTGTTCTTGTGATCAGGTTTTATGCTACCACATAAGCACACTTCTCACATCATGTCATGAGGTCTAAGAAAAAGATACAAAATTATATTTTTCAAAAAGGAAAATAAAGAAAATCTTATTTCAAATACTTTTACTGAGATAAATGTTTTTGTCACTTTGAGTACTTTTTCTATATGGATGGATATCATAATGTTTCATTTAATTGACAACTCAAATTCTTCATTTCACTCAATAATTCCAGGGATGAATCAAAGCTAGTTGAGCTTGTTGTTGGGAGGGCTTTGAGAGAAACAAGGAACATTCTCTTGAGTGATGTTAAATACCGTATTGGATTAGATTCCCGTGTGAACGATCTACTATCTTTACTAAATATTGGTAGCAAAGATGTTCGTTTTATTGGAATATGTGGCATTGGGAAGACAACCATTGCAAAGTCTCTCTACTATTGCATCAATAACAGCTTTTGTAAGAGTTGCTTTCTTCCAAACATTAGAAAAGAAGTATCAGCACCAAATGGATTAGTTTCTTTGCAAGAGAAACTTATCTATGGTATCTCGAAAAGAAATGTTCACAGTGAAATATTGAGTGTTGATAGCGGAAAACAATTCATAAATAGAAATCTCCAAGGAGAAAATGTTCTTCTTATGCTTGATGATGTGGATCATCGTTCCCAACTCAATGCTTTGGCTATTGATCTGAATTGGCTTGGTCGAGGAAGTAGGGTTATAATAACGACAAGAGATGAGCAGATTCTAAATGTGGCTAACATTGATAAAGATAAAATATATTGGCCTATGCAATTGGATGATGATGAATCTCTTCAACTCTTTAGTTTGCATGCCTTTCAAAAGGACAAACCTTTTGAAGAGTATAGGGAGCTTTCATGTGCTGTGGCAAATTATTCGGGAGGGTTGCCCTTGACTCTAGAGGTGTTGGGTTCCTACCTATTAGATGTAAGAAGCAAAGAAGTGTGGGAAAGTACAATACAAGAATTCAGAGAAATTCCTCCTAAAGAGGTCTATGAAAGGTTGAAGATAAGCTATGATAATCTAGAAAACGATTATCAGAAAGCCATATTTCTTGATTTTGCATGCTTTTTCGTTGGATGGGAGATAGAAAATGTAATTTCCCTTTGGGAAGCTTGTGGCTTTTATCCTAGATCAGCAATTGAAAGACTAACTAAAAGGTCCCTTCTAAAATTTGAATATGACGAGGATGCACACTATAAGAAAACTCATTTTTGGCGACGGTTTTTTCCCGTTGCCAAAAATCCAAATCCGTTGCTAAAAATGATGGCAACGGTTTTCTATACCGTTGCAATCACCGTTGGCATAAATGGCGCAGCCAAAATTAGGCGACGGAATAAGGGGTTCCGTTGAGAAAAAATATATTTGACGACGGTTAAAATAATACTGTTGCCTAATTTTGGTTTTTAGCAATGGTTACGAATTTACCGTTGCAGAAGATAATATTATGGCAACGGAACAAAGTTTATCGTTGTAGAAAACTACATATTTAGCAACGCTATTAACCGTTGCAAATAATAAAAAACTCCGTCGCTAAGAGCAATAAAGTTGGCCTTTTTGACAACGGTATAAAAACAACCGTCCCCAAAACTAAAATAACCAAAAAAAATAAAATTAAAATCAGCATATTTCCTGTAATTACAGTCTCATTTGTATATTTCCTGTAATTACAGTCTCATTTGTATATTTCCTGTAAGTCATATCTGATTCTCGAAATTACAGTCTCATCATTTGTCTTAGAAAAGGAATTCAAGTTTAAAGGCCCAAACAAGAAGGTATATATACTTCACTTGGTTGCTTCACCCTTGGAGTTGAAACTTCAGTAGATCTAGGATAACAAAAATAGATGAATTAATTATCCAGAGATGAAATCCTTGCCTCTTCTCCCTCTTTTGCAACTCTTAACTAATCAATCAATACAAATATATTGTAGAACATATATCTATATAGTATGTTTATTTTCTAGGATATCACAACATGAGAGATTTCTTGAAGAAAAAGTTGGAAACTTATGCAGCTTATCAATCAGATAATTTTCCATTTCCATGTTCAAATTTTGTGAAATACAATTTCCATATATTTTTTGTTGCATAAAAATTTACTTCCTGAATAAAACCAGTTAGTACTGACCTCTTCCACTTGATGCCTGTCTTTGAATTTGGTTGTCCCTTGTTCTGGGCAAGGCCTCCTTAGAAGGTAAACCTGTTTGCTGATGAAATTCTCCATCATCAATAGATGAAACTGACTGCATTCCACCATCCATGCATGCTTTTTCGTTGGATGGGAGATAGAAAACGATTATCAGAAAGCCATATTTCTTGATTCTGCATGCTTTTTCGTTGGATGGGAGATAGAAAATGTAATTTCTCTTTGGGAAGCTTGTGGCTTTTATCCTAGATCAGCAATTGAAAGATTAACTAAAAGGTCCCTTCTAAAATTTGAATATGACGAGGATGGTGGCTGCCACTTGAGGATGCATGATCAGATTCAATACATGGGAAAGCAAATTGTTTCAAAAGAAAGCTTTAGAGAGCCAGGTAAGCGTACCAGGTTGTGGTCTCATGACGAAATCTTGGACGTATTAGAAGGAAACAAGGTAAGACCTAAGAACTTGCCCCTATCGATCTGTGTGTGTGTGTGCGTGCGTGCTTATAACACTAGCAATTCAAAGACATTATAAGAAAAAGTATTTATCATGAACAAGAACAACAGAGCACATTCAGTTGTGCTGTACACTTTATAATTCTTTCAGATCGACAATGATTTAAACAGACTCAACTACCACTAGGGCACATCAAATGACATGGGATGAGCCCTTATCACTACCCGTTCTTTTTTTTTTTTTTTCCTTTAGGGGGGGGGGGGGAGGTTACTGGTGTCCACCAATTACAAATTATTTGGATTATTTCCTATTGCAGGGAACTGATTGCATCGAAGGAATCATCCTTCCCACTGGCTTACCGATTGATTTAGCCAGTGAACAGTTTGAGATGATGTCCAACCTAAGACTCCTCAACATTAATTCAAAAAGTTTCAGGGGAGACTTTTGGCGCTTTCCTTCTGCACTAAGATGGTTCAGGTGGAATAACTGTTCTTGGGATATTGTACCAACCAATTTTTATCATAAGAGACTGATTCATCTCGACCTATCATTTAGCATGATTAAAGAAGCTTGGATTACCTGTCCTCAAGAAGAAAATAAGGTATAGACTTTGAATTTTTCTTTTCTCATTCTATTGCTTAATTTTGTGGGAGAATGTTCTCTATGCCGCAGCGCAGCCTGCACCTAGGCACATGGGCAGCCTGTGCAAAGGGGGTCATTGTGCCCACCCCCATGTGCCTGAACGCAGGCTGCGCTGCGGCACAAAGAACAGCGCCCCTACTTTTATGGATATATAGTACTTATATTCTGTTTGTTTGACAATGTACGTACAGTTCCAAAATTTGAGGGTTCTCAATCTTAGTAATTGTGGAGGTCTACGGCACTCCCCATCCTTTGAATGGTTTCCTTGCTTGGAGAGAGTGGATCTTGGATACTGCAGAAACCTGAATATGTTAAATGAATCCATTGGAGTATTGAGTCGACTCAAAAGCCTTAATCTTGAATTCTGTGACTCACTAGTAGAGTTGCCTTTTTCCATTTGCAATCTAAAGTCTTTGGTTGAGCTCAAATTGAGTAATATTAGAAGAATTAAGGAATTGCCAGACGGTGTTGGACTATTAGAAAAACTTGAGGAATTAGATGCTCAATGTTGCAGTTCATTAGTAAGAGTACCGGATTTGTCAAAGACTAAAAATCTGAGGAGATTAAATCTGAAAACTTGCTATAAGCTGAACCAGATTCGAGGCATTGAGGGAGGAGAATCCTTTGAAATTTGGAAGCAACAGGATGCTACAAGTTGACACGTCCAGCAAGGAAGATACTTGGCAAGGTCCTTTTCACTATCTTCTTTTGTTTTCCCTTATCTATCTATAGCTACTCCAATTTGATGATTATTGCATATATATACATGGCTTTGTTACGTGTCTCGAATTCTTGGACCCGTTTCGAAGAATGACATGTTCTGACATTTTTTTGGTGGTGATCCGAATGGAACTTTTTCTGAGATCTGTGATGGTAGCGGAGGGTTTAGTATGGTTCGACCCGACCTGATGGATCGACCTGGATCCGATCGAGGAGTACTTATGTTCTTTACCCGCTTTGTTGTAAAGAGTAAGATTTGGGGGGGGGAGGTCGTTTTAGGGTTTTAGGGAGAGAACAGCAGCACCGTTCTGGGTGTTCTTGAGAGTTCTCCATTGTAACTTTCTCTGATTTACATAGTGAAACAGCTTTGCTTTCGCCCGTGGATATAACACACCATATTAGTGTGTGAACCACGTTAAATCTTTGTGTCATCTTGCTCTGTTTTTGTTTCTTTTCGTGTTTTTGTTGGTGTTTATTCTAACATGCTCCTTTCCTTCCATTTCTTCTGGTTTGCATGCAGGGATCACTTTTACCCGACAGGCCACAGGAATATAGTTATTCCTTGAGCACTGCAAATGATGGGATCTGCTGTATTAAGGGGTTAATTTTGTGCATTGTTTGGGAATTCCTCCCTGACTTGAAAAAACAGCGTCCGTCACCATGCATCATCGAGTTTATGATTTCCGCTTCTATTCGCGAAAAAGATGAAAAAACCATGCGTTGTTTTCATTCGGTGCGAATTGAGGACGTTCATTCTCCTCGTGTTGGAGATGATATAATCTGCATTCACTATTTCAAAGGCTTTGACTGGTTTGGGATTCCATTGCAAGGAAAAGATGCTATCGAGAATTTGTTTATTCGACGATTGAAGTATTCGAAACCCAAAATGCCCAATTGTAAAGTAAAATTCTGGAAGCTTTTGTTCAAGAAACCCGCCCAGCAAATGCCTATAACTGTAACAGATTTCTTCAGTTGGTCAGGTAAGGAACCAGATCTATTATTCAATTGGTCAGATGTGGAGTCAGATCTAGACGGAGATGGAATAGTAGAGATGGATGTAGAAGATGAAGAGATACTAAGGCCCGCCAAAAGGAAAGGTCTTCTTCTTCTTCAAGACAACAACGATGATGTTCAATTGTTTCCCTCTTATACTGAAGGAGAGGAGTCGTATCGAACAACAGGTGAAGTTGGCGAAACTTCTTCATATGCAGAGTAGAGGATTATTGACGAGGATCATGAGGCAGCAGCTTGTCCATCTCCGGTTGAAGAAGAAGGTGGTAATCAAGACAGCTAGATGATTCAATTCCGGAGCTGCTTAAAGGTACCAAACACAAAATTCCAATTCAAACAGTTTAGTAGATTTAATTTTCTACAGCCTTCATTCTAATCATGGCGACTCCTCAAATTCAAACTTTTTTTTAGCTTGAAAACAGAGTTTTAGAGGATTTGGAAGTATGTTGCCGTGATGCCATCCTGCTTAATTTGTGGAATAAATTGGTAAAAGAATGGACTTAATATATGATTACTCGTCTGCTCTTAGCGTTTGTTCTTGCAAAAAAACATGGCGACACACTGATTGATTTATGTGTCTATCGCTCTCCTCAAATTCAAAATTTTTTTTTCTTTCTTTTCTATCCATTTCTTGTCAACCAAACATAGCCTTAATGGACATCAGTTTAGACTAGGGGCTTGATTTTCTCCAATAAATATGTAGTTTCAATTGTGGGGATCATCTTAATGGTGTCATTCTTATAGGATGAGGGCTTAGGGAATCCTCTTGCCCACCAAGAAAAAAATTCTTTTTTTTTTTTGGTAGGATCACGGTTTGAGGTATCAGTATCGTATACGGGCGATACGTTTCAGTTTTGCAAGTGATCGATCTCAATACCGTGTCGATACCGGATCGGTGGCACAGTATAGAAAAAGGATAAAATGGTCAAAAAACTCATTTTTAAAAGAGGATTAGGGGCATATTTTTCTGATACGACTGATCCCTATTGATACAAATCCGATACCGTATCAGTTTTTGGGTTGACCAATACCCGTTCCCATACCGTGCACTAAAACCATGGGTAGGATTCTTGTCTACCAAAAAAGGTAATCTCTTGTGGTATAAGATTAGGAACTGTTTTTTTTATTGTGAAACTATTATGAAGAGCGCCATCCACATGTAAGGGTGTCAATCGGTTTGGTTTCGATTATTCGTTTCAGTTTAAGAAAAAAAATATAGAAACCAAAATTGAACTGAACCATGCAAGTTGAAGGATGTCCTGACCAATGCTATCAATTTCGAGATCAAAACACTTTGGGCCAAGTTGGTTGATAAGAACAGAATAGTCCGACTCAACCATAACATTAAGAAATCCAATACCATTATATACAAGATATAGTAACAAAAAGTGAAATTAAAGTAGCCTATATACCTATGAGCTATATGGTAGTCGACCCTCTCACAAAAGGAGTTGGTGCGAAAGCCTACATTAAACATGTAAATTTAATAGGACTTAGAACAATCTAAGTTTGAAATTCGAACTTAATGTTCAGAATATTTATGGAACTTAGAGCAATCTAAGTCTTGAATAAAAACTGATTGTTCATTGTCATGACAGTGCAGATGTCATGATGGAATACATACTTAAAGATAGTTGTTTCCAGAAAATTGGGAACAAGAATGAATTGTTTTTTATTCCAGAAAAAATCTCTTTATCCCTTTTTCAGTGCTTGAACATCGTTTTTGTTTATCATGTATATTAGTCATGGGGTTTGAGAAGGATGTAAGTGGTATTAGAGGTGAAGGGAAGTACAGGGGCCCAATCTAGATCTAGAGCAATGCATTGGCTGCCTTGGAAGCCATTGATTTGGAGGTTGCTGAGAATATTATGAACTCTGGATGCATCAATGGTGATCGAATTAATGGACTGGTCAATGGGATCTCTGGTTCCTGGATTGTAGTTCCTGCTTGTGCTGTTTTTGTTTGGGACTGTTTTGGGCCGAGATGTTGAACTCGTTTCTAGTTCATGAACCCATTTTTTTTTCAACTATAATTGATAACCGAAAGTATACAGAAATTCTGCATAAGAATGATCCATCCCTTAAGAATAGTCTATATATAAGTGCAAAGGCATACAGTAAAGTTTCCATATTTAGAAAAAGGAAAGGAAAACTGCCTGAAGAATGTAAATTTTTTTTAAACTTTCCCAAAGATATGGTGTGATTAGCACCAATTCTTTTGGCTGTCTTTCTTACGGAGATCTGATTTTGTTACACAAGGTAATTCATAGTTGGCCATCAGGTACACATCAAGTTCGATACATTCACTCCTGCGGTGGAACGTGGGCTTCTTGTGGGTTGAGGGTTTTAATTAGATTAGGTTTCAGAAAGATGCAATTATTATCACTACCCTGCACTTAGCTTATATTTATTAAAACTACCCTACATTAAGCTTTTTTTCTGAAACTATCCTGTTTTTAAATTTTTACATCTCTTTCTACCTTTTCATTTTTCTTCTATTTTTTACTATTTTTGCCATTAAAATAGTAAAAAATGAAAACATCCACTTGCTTCTTCTCTGTCGATATTTAAAAACATGACGGTAGAAGGAGATGTAAAAACATAAGCGAGGAAGGGCAATTTGGGTATTTAAAAATATGAGGGTAGAAGGAGATGTAAAAGTTTAAAAGCAAGGTAGTTTCAGAAAAAAAGTTTAAGGTAGGGTAGTTTTAATAAATATAGGTTAAGTGTAGGGTAATGATAGTAATTGCCCCTTTCAGAAATGGAAGGAGAAAGGGAAGTGATGTGTATGTTTGGGGAAGATAAGTTTTAGATTTTTTTTTTTCAAACCCTAAATGATTTGGGGAAGATGAGGACAATTTTGTTAGTTCACCCCATGGTTTTAACGTTGTTAGTCATAAACTAATGGAATGAGGGTATGTGTTAATTTTTGTGAACCTTAGGGGGGTATGCAGAATTTTCCAAAATTGAAGAGTGTGTTTATACTTACGTAATACCTTAGGGGTGGTACAAGAAAATTTTCCATTTTTTAAAACCATTTTATGCTGACCTGGTCGACAGATACAGCAAATCCTTGAATGAAGCAGAAGTAGGAGTGGTTCTTCACTTGTTGAAACATACAAATTCATATGTTTCTATTTAATATATGGCTTTCACTAATTGGTTATGTTGTGGGCTGTAGTGCTATAAGCATTTGGTTACATCCCCTATACCCATCCCTGTCCTTTTCCCTTCTAAGGATCACATCTTTATTTTTATTTGTTTATTTAAATTAAATTAAAGAGCATAATATTATGAAGATATAGTACATTAAGTTAGTAATCATGAAAATATTGAAACCCATTTATTGGTCTAAGTTAAAGAACGTCTAACAATTGATCAAGATTAAATATCACTAAGCATGAAATTATTACGACCCATTTAATAAATGGTCCGTTTAGAAATAAATAGGCCTATAGCTCGGTTAAAGACCGATTATAGCTGGAGATTGACCGAGTCTGTTCAGACCCGGTCCGATTAGCTAAATGGGCAATCACGGTGCAGGGCTTGAGATTGGTGAAGCCTGGTTAGCCCCAACCGAGACCGACTGAGCCCGACTGGTTGATACCTCCACGTGCAAGCATCGCATGGGGGTGGGATTTTTGGTTTTCTATGGGGGTACAGTAGTCATTTCATGCCTCTTGTGTCTAGGAGCAGAAGCCACGAAACCAATTAACATTCTTTTTCTCTTATTTAAAATAATAAAATAAAAACATTTTTGCAAACTATTTATAAGACAAACACTTGACCATGACTTTAACAAGTTACCATATGTACTTCCATGCAATCTAAAGGAGATGGAACAAAAAACTGTATATTTCACAATAGAAAAAGACTGCTATACTTCTGCATTGCAATTTTCCTCTGAATTTTTAATTATTTTTCTCTTATACTTTAAATATACGAATCCCATATAAATATATAATTTTTTTTCAAAACAACCATCAGTTTAGTGTGGCGTGCATGTTACTTCCCACATTGAACCTGATTTCATTAATTTTTATAGTGTGGCGTTGCATGTTACTTCCCACATTGAACCTGATCCCTTAGCTAGTTCAATAAGCTCGATGAAAATTATTTAAAATAAAAAATTAAGGGAAGCAGTTTTCTGTCTGGGAGTGCTGGCGCAGGAGTGTGGCCTGCGCCAGCACTCCCATGTGTCTATCTGTCTCTTTCTTAAAATAAGGGGGCAGAAGTGTCTTTTCATATGGAGAGAAAAGAGATAGACTCATGGGAGTGCTGGCGTAGGTTACACTCCGGGACAGATATTTTTTTCCCAAAAATTAAATAGAGAAGCAACTCAGAAAGTCAGTCCATAATGCCTTTCGCTTTTCTAGTAAACAATGGTTTTGTCGAAAACAGTAATTCTGTATGGATTGGGATTTGTACTGGCGTGTGGATCAGAACTCCCCAGTTGGACCATGCGCTGTGCACATGTGCGCTGGAGAGATGCCGGAACCGCTCAATACTTCCTACCAAAGTTTTAAAGAATTTCGCTTTCACCTCCTAAATTTGTCATTTACCTGAGGGCAAAAACATAAAAAAAAACTGATTTGAACGAAATTCTACAGCGCAACAAACTTTCCAAATTACAAGTCAGGAATTAAATTACTTTGCCTACGGGCGTCGATAGATTCTATTAGTTGTTTCACAGGATCGTCCGAGTATTTATCCACGGCCCATTGAGTTGTATATAAAAATTCTCTAGGTAGGTGCCATATGATAACGCTTCAAAAAATTGATTCTGGTGTTTTTTGGAACAGACGATATAAAAACTGTATGGCATCACCGGTTTGTTTTTTTGATTATTTGAAACAGACTGAATACTGGTCACACTTTTAAGCCCTATCTGTTTCTCACATTTGAGAATCAATTCTAGGAAAAATCGGAGAAACATGGTGCATTTTTAAATTACAAGGGGCATTATTGTCATTGGTCACTTTAAACATAAGAAAGAAAAACCTAACGCCATTTCTTTGTTTGACATCAAGGGTTTCTCTACCGAGCTTCCAAAAATCGCAGGGGAGGATTCCAACCTTCAAACGGTAATGGCAGACCTCTTTACCCCTCTCCCTCTCTCTCTCTCTCTCTCTCTCTCTCTCTCTCTCTCTCTCTCTCTCGCTTGAACTCTTACCGATTTTGTTTAATTTTCTGCAAACCCATTTAGAGGACTCGACGAAGATTTTACACCGGAAGTAGCAGTTTAGAGTGCTTCTATCTCTCTCTCACTTTCTCTGTCGTTATTGCTCTCTGAACTTGGAATCTTGTGATTTTGCCAAGGGAAATTATCAACGTCACCCCCTGACGTTTGCCTATATTTGAAGACACTCCAACTAATTATCATAATATCAATGCCACCCCTTGCTTTATCAAATTAATTCCACACAGACCCCCTACCGTTAATTAAGAACTGTTAAATGGTGATGCCATCTATTTATATTTTTTAAAAGACAAGTCTGCCCTTCTTAGTGGGTGAAATACCTAATCTACCTTTTCAATTAAAACATCCACAAACCCTTCTTCTTCTTCACACTTAGCCGACGACGTTGGAGAACATCCTCTGCAACACATCTACTCCCCCCCCCCCCCACTCCCCCACTCCTTTCTCAGATCTGTTTTCTGCTATTCACCCCCGCCCCACATTCAGATCTGTTATCTACTACTCCCCTTTATTCCTGCGTTCTATTATGAAGTAGTATTTCAGTTCTAGTTTCTCTGTCAAAGAGCTTCATACATTTTGCTCTATTTCTCTGTATTGCTGGAATTAGAATTGAAATTTTGATCACCCTGAGTTCTGTTCTGTAAGCTATTAATCTATTTCTGCTTATGTTTGTTTGGTGACGATTCTATTTGCTTCCATCTTCTCTAAATCTACAAACCTGCTCTGCTGTAGTTACTTGTTCTATGTCAGCACCTACGGCCTGTTTCTTTTTCCTTTTGGTTGCTTTTATGACCTGTTATTACTGTTATCCATCAATCCGTCGGGTCCCATATTAAATCCGAAATACTTTATTTCAGTTGTTATGTGTTGTTATTTCTTCAACATCCAAAATACAGACCAGTCACACACATGCACATCATCAGCCGCAATTTATTTTGATGCTTAACTTCAAATTTGGTCTAACTTATATGGAAAAGAAAGAAGGTAGACGAAGAACAGTGGTGGGCGTTGGCCGCTGGGGAAGAAAGGGGTGGGAGGGTATGGTGGAGCTGGCGCTGGAGGCGGGTAATATAAAGAAGAAGGGCGGGTATGGAAGAGAAGGGTGGGTGCTGGTTGCGCAGAGAAAGGGTTTTGGAGAGGGGCGGGGGACCGGTGGAAGTGGGGAAGAAAGGGGGTTGCAGCGGTAGAGGAACTAACTTATGTGGCAAAGAAAGAAAGTAGACGAAGAACAGTAAATGGGTCCCACTTCTATGAATAAAAAATTAAAAAAATAATGCTCATGGAAGTATTTCGTTCATTGGATCATTCTGATTGGGTAATATATTTCTCTTTCTCTCGGTCATTGGATCACTCTAGGTTTTTTATGTTTTAGTATAAAGGGAATTTTGGTCAAAGGAAATTCAGAGGTTAACACCGTTAAAAAAGTGGGTAACGGTTGATATTATTGTAGTTAGTGGGTGTGCCTTCAAATATAACTAAACGTCAGGGGGTGGCACTGATAATTTTCCTTTTGCAAACCCACCGGTTTTAGTTTTTTTTTTAGATTTTTTTCGATTTTGGATTTTGATTAATATTACTATTTTAATGCTGCCATGAATCATACTTGGAATCTTGTGATTTTGCAAACCCACCGGTTTTGGGTTTTTTTTTCAGATTTTGTTCGATTATGGATTTTGATTAATATTACTATTTTAATGCTGCCGTGAATCATACTTGAAATCTTGTGATTTTGCAAACCCACCGGTTTTGGGTTTTTTTTTAAAATTTTGTTCGGTTTTGGATTTTGATTAATATTACTATTTTAATGCTGCCATGAATCATACTTGGAATCTTGTGATTTTGCAAACCCATCGGTTTTGGGTTTTTTTTTTAAGATTTTGCTTGGTTTTGGATTTTGATTAATATTACTATTTTAATGCTGCGATGAATCATACTTGGAAGCTTGTGATTTTGCAAACCCACCGGTTTTGGGTTTTTTTTAAAGAGTTTTTTCGATTTTGGATTTTGATTAATATTACTATTTTAATGCTGCCATGAATCATACTTGGAATCTTGTGATTTTGCAAACCCACCAGTTTTGGGTTTTTTATTTTTTTTAGATTTTGTTTGGTTTTGGATTTTGATTAATATTACTATTTTAATGCTGCCATGAATCATACTTGCAATCTTCCACCGGTTTTGGGTTTTTTTTTAAAGATTTTGTTCGGTTTTGGATTTTGATTAATATTACTATTTTAATGCTGCCATGAATCATACTTCAAATCTTGTGATTTAGCAAACCCACCGGTTTTGGTTTTTTTTTAGATTTTGTTCGATTTTGGATTTTGATTAATATTACTATTTTAATGCTGCCATGAATCATACTTGGAATCTTGTGATTTTGCAAACTCACCGGTTTTGAGTTTTTTTTAAGATTTTGTTCAATTTTGGATTTTGATTAATATTACTATTTTGATGCTGCCATGAATCATATGCTTTGTTGTGGAGCCTTTGAGGAATTTGCTTGCCTTTAACCAACGATTGTGCATCGACCATGTATGACTTAAATAATACAAAATTTAATGTGACGGAAGTCCTCCCTGTGAAAATTGAGGCAGTTAATTGTTTAAACAGAAAATAAATGCAAAATAAGATTGAAACAGGATACTCATATGGACAGGATTGGACCAAGGAAGAACAGACCACCAAAAGCATCACTGATGCAGCTACAACACCATTAACTAGTACATTATGTATAGTGGTTCTCTCCTCCACGATAGTTCTTTGAAACCCATCGTTGCTGGATTCCTGCAAAGATCATATATGCAAAAATGGATTACAGAGTAGGTGCTTTTCGATTCAGCAGATTTTGAGTGCTTATTGGACCAGTGGAGGCTTGAACTTGTGGCTCAGTCCTTGTAGTTTAAGTGTCAAGCCAAGGCCAACAGAGTACAAAATATAAGATCATGAGTTTCTTTATATTTCTCTACTAATTAAAAAAGAGTTTCTTTGTATTTACAGAATCCACCCATCTATCTCTCTTGCACTTTTGAGAATGTCTGCCTCAGTGGAGAAACAAACCCCCTATTAGTTTCATTAATCTTTATGGAAAATACCCACCTGGTTTGTTTTCAACCAAGTGCCAAGACACTAAGGAAGGGCTTACATGCAGTATTGCATCACCACCGGCTGAAAATGTCAAAGCAAATGGAGCTTGGAATTGGAAGATAATATCATAAATATAAAAGCCATGGTGTAAGTGGTAATTACGTAATTTTTGATAAACAATATAAACGATCCTGTTAAGTGCGATCCGTACAGATTTCTGTTTCTTCTAAACTTTAGAAACATATTTTTTTTCAGGGTTACCATACAACATTTCAAAACCCAAAAACGTTCAAAAAACACAAAAACACATAAAAGTGTGCTACACCCAAAAAACTAAAAAGAAACAGAGGCGTTGCTATACAGAGCCTAAATGATTCAATAAACAAACCTTATCATCGAAATTTTCACATTTCCACGTATCAGCATGAAGGGTATATTCTTTTGTTTTTTTTGAAAATTACATGATTAGCTAATTTTGGGTTTTCATTTACAAATCTGTCCACCCTATGTTTGAATTAACAAAAATAGACAAAAACAAATTTAATTTTACAAAACTAGACAAAACAGTGAGTCTCCTTCCTTCCTCGACAGTTCCCTTATGAAAAAATCTCTTTTTTTTCCTCTACTACTTGGGGTAGCAGAGAATGACGGTGGTTGGGACAAGGGTAGGATTGCAAGGAATGGAGGATGCCTGGGCAAGAAGGCAATGACAAGGGTAAAAATGTATAAAAAAGTAAGTGTAGGAGGGAGAGACACTATTTTGTCCTGTTTTGTAAACCTTAACTTGTTTTTGTCTATTTTTGTTAACTCAAACATAAGATGGTCAATTTTGTAAATGAAAACCCCAAAGTAGCTAATCATGTAATTTTTATTTTTTATTTTTTAGGTTTTTATCAAGTGCCCCTTGAAAATGTTCATTTGTCCAAATTCCTCCCTACAACTTTTGTAATTGCAAACTCCCCCTTACTTTCAAAACTTTGTAATATTTTGGTCCTTGCCGTTAATTTGAAATGTTAAATGTTAGTTTTAGGGTATCAAATGACCAAAATGCCCTTCTAATAAAAAATATTAGAATTTAAAAATAAAATGACTAAAATACCCTCATCTTCTCCAAATGGTTTAGGGTTTGAAATTGAAAATCAAACCCTAAATCATTTGGGGAAGATGAACCCTAAAATCAAACCTTCATAACTGAAAATCAAACCTCCAGAATTGAAGGTCGATCGATGTCCACATCTAGACTGGCTGATCCGATCCAATCCGATCCTATCTGGTGATACCTTTGTGTTTTAAAATATCCTAATTCCTCATTTTGTATTTATAATTTGCATATGACACTATGAGAGTTAGGGTTAGGGTGTCTTAATAAATTTCTTTTTTGTCTATGAAATCCATTCGCTTTAACAATTCAGTTCAGTTTAGTGCAGTGCCCCCCTTAATCTTGGTGTTGTGGCCTTATTTTGTGTTGTCAAGGAACGAATCTATCCCTAAGCCGCATCGCTTCGTTTTATCCCCACCCCCCTTTTCCCCTGTTTTTTGCTCCGCTTTTCATTTTTCCCCCAATTAATGAAGTGCACTGCTTCCATCGCGTTGATGATATTGTGCGATTCAATGCCTTATAAACTAATAGCAGAAGTGCCAGACATAAGACACCATTAAAATGTAAAACCATGCTTCTGGGGAAGTGGGTAACTGGGAATGCCATTTCCTGCAAGTACCTTTTCCTATTATTGGATGATTATTCCATTCATTTATTGGTACTAAGATTAACTACGAATATTACCCTAAAACAAAAGATTAACGGTACCCAGATCAACTGTTTTGTTCTTAAAATTCTACACCATTGAGCCATTAGCCCTGAACCAGAAAGATTCCATCTCTTTCTTCACTCTCTACTCTCACTTTTTTATTCCATAATTTTCAAAGTTAAATGTCTAAAATCCATACCGTCTATTTTCTTCTTCTTTATTTCATTTTTGAAATGTTTTAACATTTTTTTTACTGTCATTCAAATTCTGATCTATTTTAAACACACCGTATTGTACAATTTTTTTTTGTGTTACCATTTTAACTAACTAAGGTCTCTACATGAGGTGAGAGACTATGTAGAGACAAACAGTCCCTTAAACAAAATATAACCTTGGGATAATTGATGAGGAGATAGACAGTCTTCAAAGAAGAACTTGTACAAGATGATCTACCCTCCAGAGGATGATCTAGCTCGACCGATTCTCTTCCAAAAACTAGGATTAGGACATATTTAGTTAGATTTTTACCTTTAGATTGGAATTGGCCGGGACCAATCTGCATCCCGATTCTGATTTTTAAGCCCTGATATTAGTATGGTATGGATCATTCTTCTTAGCTAACCTTTTTCTATGACTTAAACCTACAAGGTGAAGGTGAAAGGGAAAGGGAAAGTGAAAGAGAAAGAGAATGATGATAATGTAGGAACATATCAAATTGTAACTATTAATACCGTTAGATTGAGATAAGCTAAGATCTTCGTATCGTATTCAAGGTTTTAAAACGCGTAATCGGTGACAGAAGCGATCAGTGCCGATTCTAATGTGATTTAGATCATAATGGACTTTGAATCAGTCTAAAAAATTCCACACCTAAATCTCAACCGTTGATTATAAAAATCAAATCTCCACAGTTCATTCACTTCAACGTTTAACAGGCATTATCGGTGAACCAACTTTACCAAATCTTACCATTCTCTCTTCTCAGGCGGTGACTTCCCTCGCCATGGCAATGTCTCTCTGGAAAATTATCACCTCCAGTTTGCTAACCGGCCCAGTTCCCCAGTTCCTCTAATAGGGGGATGGTGGACCCCACCCGGGCAGGGTGTTTGGGTATGGGTAGAGAGGTCATTTCAGCCCCCCTTTGTTAGAGGAACTGGGGAACTGGGCCAATCGGCAAACTGGAGGTGATAAAGATCCATGTCTCTCTTCCCATCACTCCAACTATGTCCGATACAACAAGGGAGAATAAAGATGAGGACGATGGAGCAGATGCCATTGATGAAATCGGTAGTGTACAAAACTCTCTGGCTCGAACCTCCGGTTGCGTTGCAGTACGGGAAGACGAAGAAGGATCTACAACTTATTTCACGCTAGAGCAAACGTTCCTCCAGCTTCTGCTACACCGGTTATGGGAGGTAACAGCCAGTAAAAGTTAAAGCTGCATTTAATATATTAAACGGATTGAGTTGATCTTAAAATATTCAACCTATTAGATTTAGGTTAGGTGGTGTGTTTAAGGAGTGCGCATCATGATCTTCTACAGCCGGCTGCCCATAGCGGCCATAGCAGTGCACTAATCAGACAAGGTGTAATAACCGTTTAACTCCCGCTTGGACAAGCAGACAAAACGCTTGATCAGGGGTAAGACGGTCATTGTACTGTGCCTCATTAGTGTGCTGCTATGGCCGGCAGGCAGGCCGTAAACGACCTGATACTTCCCTTAAGATTTAGAGGGGTAGCAGTCGGTCAATCTTTTATTTTTGATAAATTCCTGATTGGGTTGGCTTTATATTCGAGTTTACAAACCAAAGAATATAGGAGAGAGTCCCTTCAACATCTTCTCTACGGAACCTGTCTAAAAATTTCTCTAGGGGAGCAAATCAAATCTACAAGCTAATTAAGAATACAGAAGAGAGGCCCTTCAACATCTTCTCTGCTACTGCAACTGCAACTTCAACTTCATGGCAGGACAGGCCGAGGCTTCGTCCTCCTACGCCTCCTCCACTGCTGGATCTTCAACTTACGATGTGTTTCTCAGCTTTAGGGGTGAAGACACTCGCAAAAGTTTCACTGGCCACCTCTACCGTGCGCTGAACAGAGAACAGATCAATGTCTTTATGGACAGCTACAAACTGTGGGAGGGAGAAGAGATTGGACCAACACTTGTCAAGGCAATTCAAGGGTCCAAAGTCTCTATTGTTGTCCTCTCTAAAGGCTATGCCGATAGCAAATGGTGCTTGAAGGAACTTGTCAAGATATTGGAGTGCCATAGATCCAACGATCAGATTGTTCTCCCAATATTCTTCGATGTTGATCCGTCAGATGTTCGACATCAGACCGGAAGTTTTAAAGAAGCGTTTCTTGAACATGAGATGAATTTTGATCTCCATATCGTAAAGCAATGGAGGGATGCTTTGACAGTGATAGGGAATCTGAAGGGATGGGTTCTCAAAGAAATCGAAAATGGGTAAGTCTATTACGAAAAAAAAAAAATGAAAATGGTTGTCTTATTTCATATATATATATATATATTTTGTTTTTCTTTATCTAGGGATAAAAAAAATCTCATATGCAAAGTTCGTAATCTCGGTATGGATTGGATAGGATCGGGATCGTTCAAACTCGGGCGAATATGACATTTTTGCCTTTGTTTTTTTTTTGTAAAAATCTTAATATATATATATATATATATATCATGCCCAAGAACTCTTACAGCAGGTCTCATCAACAAAACCCCAAACTAAGGCAACCCCTTATAACATAAAAAATATTTATAAGAAGTTTGACAAAATTCCTACTTCTTCACAAAATCCGGATCAAGTTAAAATTGCCAGCCTAAAAGCTACTACAAATAATTTAAAGACTGAAATCAAAAATATAAAAGCAGACATAACAATTTTAAAGAAGTTTCAGCAAAAGATCGAATTAATATATATATATATATATATATTATATACCATTTTATCTTTGTTCATACAGGTGGATTAGATCAGTATCAAGGTTGTCTTAGCCGATATCGATCTAATCCGACCAAAATTGACCAATCGATATGAGATTACGAACCTTGCTCATTAGTCATACCATATAATATTGCATCTCTGTTTTTTCTGGTAGTTAGTTATATAAACCCAAACTTAAATGGTTAATTTGGTAAAGCCCAAACCCGATGGTGTATGATCTTGTAGTTTTACTTTTACCTAGAAACTTGTTCAATTTTATGTTAATCATATACTAAAAAAGTAATTTTCTTTTCTTTTTTACTTGGGTACCAAACACCAAAAAATTTTGATTTTTGTGGGGCATATATATGATTTCACTGGATAAATATTATAAAAGACAGCTTTTGATTTTCAACTCAGATTTCTTTTTGTCCCTAGTGTTCTTGTGATCAGGTTTTTTGCTACCACATAAGCACACTTTTCACATCAAGTCTTGAGGTCTAAGAAAAAGATACAAAATTATATTTTTTAAAAAGGAAAATAAAGAAAATCTTATTGCAAATACTTTTATTGAGATAAATGTTTTTATCATTTTGAGTACTTTTTCACGGATGTTTACAATTTTTGCTCATAATTAATTTTTGGGAAAATATCATCTCTCTCCTTTAAGTTTCCTTAATATCAATCCAATACCTAAATTTTAAAAAATAACAATTCCCTCCCCTACTTTATAAAGATTCTATCAACCTTATCCTAAGTGATTAATTCTGTGGAGGTAACATATGAAAAGACATATATACCATCGTCTCTAACTTCTTTTTCTGATTTTACCCTCTTCAATCCCAAAACCCTTTTTCATCTTCTTCCCCATATTCCCTGCCCTGTTAAGCAATCTCTATCATGGTTTCGAATTGCCTTCATCTCCGTCTCAATCTGCATATTCTCCTCGGCCCCATCTCTGCAGACAAATCACAGCCAAGGAATTCTTCTCTTCTCACCAATCATTTCTTAACTACAAATCTAACCGTCAGTGCCACCCATCATCAACACCACCACTTGCACTTACTCCATAGTAGAAGAGGTAGAAGAAGAAGATGCTCTCCTCCAGTGATGGCGTCAAAACAATATTCACTTAACCATGACAAGGACGCAGCAAGCCTTGCCAATGACGATCTCAAGCCGATGACGCCGGAACAGAGGACTTTCTCCGGGTTGGAGATGGCCAGCCTCTGGGTGGGGCTGGTGGTGGGGGTCCCAACTTATTATCTAGCCGGCAGCCTTGTGGATCTTGGCATGGCCTGGTGGCAGGGCATCGCCACCGTCGTCGCCGCCAAAGTCATCTTATTAGTCCCGTTGATCCTCACAGGGCACCACCCCGGGACTCGCTATGGCATCTCTTTTCCAGCGGTCGCCCGCTCTGCTTTCGGGATTAGAGGTGCCCATGTCCCCACTCTCCTGCGTTCTTTGGTTGGCTGCGGTTGGTTTGGCATCGAAACCTGGATCGGCGGTGAAGCCATCTTCCTCCTCCTACCCTCCTCCCTTAATCATGCTTCTTTTGCTCGTTCCCTCCCATGGTTGGGCACCTCCCCTCTTGAGTTCTCCCGTTTCCTTGTCTTCTGGATGGCCCAGATGGCCTATCATATGGAAAGGTATTGATGGGATTCGGGAGGTAAATGAAAATGGAGGTAATGAACCGACTACCCAACTCCTTTTGCCTTTCTCCATAAGTGTTCGGTTCTAGGCTTCGAAAAACCATCGCAAGAATAGTGTTCGATTCCAAAGAAATCTGCAGGGGTCTCTCTGAGTTGAAATAGAATTTCAGATAATGGATAGTGAGAGAGTTTTCGGTTAATGGAGTAAAAAACAGAACAGGAGAAGAAGGAGAAAAATAGGAATCAAAATAGATTAAGGGTAATTTGGAGTTTTAAAAAAATTAGACATGTCCACATCATCAATTAATGACGATTTTTAAACGGTTAAGAGATTTCTATCTTAAAAAAACGGTTAGGGGACGGTTGATAGAATCATTAAAAAGTAGGGGAAGGAATTGTCATTTTCCAAAATTTGGGTACTGGGTTAATATTAAGAAAACTTAGAGGGGAGGGGGATGATATTTTTTTTGATGAAAGCTCATAATTAATTATTGCTATTCATTCAACTGAGAACTCAAATTATTCTTTGCACTCAATAATTCCAGGGATGAATCAAAGCTAGTTGAGCTTGTTGTTAGGAGGGCTTTGGCAGAAACAAGGAGCATTCTCTTGAGTGATGTTAAATACCGTATTGGATTAGATTTCCGTGTGAATGATCTACTGTCTTTACTAAATATTGGTTGTAAAGATGTTCTTTTTATTGGAATATGTGGCGTTGGTGGCATTGGGAAGACAACTATTGCAAAGACTCTCTACAATTGCATCATTAACAGCTTTCGTAAGAGTTGCTTTCTTCCAAACATTAGAGAAGAAGTATCAGCACCAAATGGGTTAGTTTCTTTGCAAGCGAAACTTATCTATAGTATCTCCAAAAGAAAAGCTCAAGGTGAAATATTGAGTGTTGATAGCGGAAAACAATTGATAAAAACAAATCTCTTAGGAGAAAATGTTTTTCTTATTCTTGATGATGTGGATGATCGTTCCCAACTCGATGCTTTGGCTATTGATCTGAATTGGCTTGGTCAAGGAAGTAGGGTCATAATAACGACAAGAGATGAGCAAATTCTAAATGTGGCTAACATTGATAAAGATAAAATATATTGGCCTACACAATTGGATGATGATGAATCTCTTCAACTCTTTAGCTTGCATGCCTTTCAAAAGAACAAACCTTTTGAAGAGTCTAGGGAGCTTTCATGTGCTGTGGCAAACTATTCGGGAGGGTTGCCCTTGACTCTAGAGGTGTTGGGTTCCTACTTAATAGATGTAAGAAGCAAAGAAGTGTGGGAAAGTACAATACAAGAATTGAGAGAAATTCCTCCTAAAGAGGTCTATGAAAGGTTGAAGATAAGCTATGATAATCTAGAAAACAATTATCAGAAAGCCATATTTCTTGATTCTGCATGCTTTTTCGTTGGATGGGAGATAGTAAATGTAATTTCTCTTTGGGAAGCTTGTGGGTTTTATCCTAGATCAGCAATAGAAAGACTAACTAAAAGGTCCCTTCAAAAATTTGAATATGACGAGGATGGTGGCTGCTACTTGAGGATGCATGATCAGATTCAATACATGGGAAAACAAATTGTCGCAAATGAAAGTTTTAGAGAGCCAGGTAGGCGTAGCAGGTTGTGGTCTCATGATGAAATCTTGGAAGTATTAGAGGAAAACAAGGTCAGACCTAAGAACATGCTTCTCGCTCTCTCTCTCTCTCTCTCTTTGTGTGTGTGTGTGTGTGTGTGTGTGTGTGTGTGTGTGTGTGTGTCTGGGGGGGCATAGTGGGGGAGTAAGCTTATAACACTAGTAATTCAAAGACATTATAAGCAGAAGTATATTGGAATCATGAACAAGAACAACACATCATATTTAGTAATGCTGTAAATTTTATAATTCTTTCAAACAATGATTTAAACCGTCCCTGCCCGTAGCGGCTTGTGAGGTCCAGACAGCGCTCTGCACGCAATGTCCACCTTACCCCTACGCGAGCACCTTACCTCTGTCTGGGCCTCATAGTCCGCTACGGGCAGGGTGCCATAGAATGGCTAAGCCAAGGCTTTTCTGATATGGGTTTGTGGCTGAAGAGACCCAAAAGCCTATCTCAAAACCTGCGAGTGGCCGGGATTTGAACATTTGTTTATAATTTTTCCTAACGCAAGAATAAGATTGATTACTGTTAGCAAAGAAAAGAAAACGCATCTTTTCTTTTATCACAAAAAAAAAAAAAAAATGATCTGTATCGGATTTAAACAGACTCAACTAGCACTGGGGCACTCCAAATGACATGGGATGAGCCCTTATCACTACCCGTTCTTTTGTTTTTTTTTTTTTTTTTGGGGGGGTTACTGGTGTACACCAATTACAATCTATTTGGATTATTTCCTATTGCAGGGAATTGATAGCATTCGTCCTTCCCACTGGCTTACCGATTGCTTTATGTAGTGAACAGTTTGAGATGATGTCCAACCTAAGACTCCTCAACATTAATTCAAAAAGTTTCAGCGGAGACTTTTGGTGCTTTCCTTCTGCACTAAGATGGTTCAGGTGGAATAACTGTTCTTGGGATATTGTACCACCCAATTTTTATCATAAGAGATTGATTCATCTCGACCTATCATTTAGCATGATTAATCAAGCTTGGATTACCCCGGCCTAAAGGAAAGGTATAGAATTTGACTTTTTCTTTTCTCATTCTATTGCTGGTTAGTTTTATATATGGATATATAGTACTTATATTCTCTTTGTTTGACAAATGCAGTTCCAAAACTTGAGGGTTCTCAATCTTAGTAATTGTAGATATCTATTGCAGTCCCCATCTTTTCTATGGTTTCCTTGCTTGGAGAGATTAGAACTTGGATACTGCAGAAACTTGAAGAAGTTAGCCGAATCCATCGGAACATTGAGTCGACTCAAAATTCTTGATCTTGAATGCTGTGACTCACTGATGGAGTTGCCTATTACCATTGGCAATCTAAAGTCTTTGGTTCAGCTTAAATTGAGTGATGTTAAAAGAATTGCAGAATTGCCCGATGGTGTTGGACTATTAGAAAAACTTGAGGAATTAGATGCTCAACGTTGCCCTTCATTACTAAGAGTACGGGATTTATCAAGGATGAAAAATCTGAGGAGATTAAATCTGCGTTGCTGCTATGAGCTGAAACAGATTCGAGGCATTGGGGGAGGAAAATCCTTTGAAAATTTGGAAGCAAGAGAATGCTACAACTTGACACGTCCAGCAAGGAAGATACAAGTGAATTTGGCGAAACTTCTTCATGTGCAAAGTCGAGGATTATTGACGAGGATCATGAGGCTGCAGCTTGTCCATTGATGAGCACATTTATGTGTGAAATCTTAGGGCATAAAACATACATTTTACCACATTGGACAGAGTTACTCGGTGCTTTCTTATGCTTTTCAGGTTTTAGGTGAATTCTTGTGAAAATGGAGGAGATGATACTAAGGAAATGTTTTTAAGCTATTTAGAAGTGTTAATGGCTTGGATACATAGCCCATCGAGTCAGCTTCGCAACGGTTCAAACGGCATATGATTCCGAGTTGAAACGAAGAAGTTACGGCCGTTTCCGTAACGAAGCACGAAAATGGTCTACAGGGGTTTATTTGTAATTATTGACAGTCGGCCGGCGATAAAGTGAAGCAAAAGTTCGGATTCCAGGGGCCTTAACGCAATAACCAGAAGTTATATTTCCTGTACCCGAAAGATTCCATTTGGAGGGCTCTGGACAGTCCAACTTCAACTTGAGATATCTTGGGCTCCCGAACTCCAAATTGGATCAAATTTGGGTCTATTTTGGGTGATTTTTCGCAAGGAACACAATGGTGAGGCCTATATAAGCACCCCATGCTCCACGTTTTCTGAAGGACAGAATGGGTATTTTATTTATTCTTGAAGGAATCCTAGTCATCACCCTTACTCTCTCTCTCCTCCAACTTCTCATGGGCACTTCTAGAACTCTACTTGGGATAGATTTATTTTGAAAGATATTTTCTCATCTATGGAAGGTTGAAAAATCAAAGATGCTTTGATTTTATTGCTTGGAGAAGATATCTACAATGAAAAGGAAGCACAAGTTAGAATGAGAAATTTATTTTTCTAAAAATAGAAGGTCTATGTAAATAATCTTCTCTTCTTCTTCTTTCTATTTTTTTCTTTTTTTCTTAGGATTCAAGGCATTGTAAAAAAGGAAGGAGAAGAGAATATTCTCTTTTCTTAGGGAATATTTCTCCTACACTTCCCCCTTCTCTCTTCTCCTTTCTTCCCCTTATAAATACCCCTTGCCCTCTGGGTTGTAAGAAGTTAATTTTTTAGTTCAGTTTTTAGTTAGTTTCTAGTTCAATTTTAATTCAGTTTTTTAGTGTAATTTTTATTTCATTCACTTAGTGAAATTTTCTCTTCTTTTCCTATTTTTGGCTTAAGTTCTTAGTTTTGATTTCATAAGTCTAGTTTAATGGTTGTAATAGTTTTAGTTTAAAGCTTCCTAGTCTAAGTTCCTATGTTGATGACAAGACATGGAGATTTAGAAGAGGAAGCCATGGTGAGTTTATTCAAGTATTCAAGCACATCAATGTATCTCATTCTCTAAACCCTTAATCTCATTCTCCCTCTCCTCTATTTCTCTCTATCTTCTTCTTCTTCTCCCTCTATTTCTTTTTTTTTTATTATTTTTTTTTATATGGTTGTGGTATGTGGATGCACTTTTATTCCCTTATTTCTTTTTATGTGATTATGAAGTGTGACTGCATTTTTATTCTTTTCAATTTGCGTTAGTCCGATAGGTTAGATGCTCATGTGTTAGGACGTCAATTTAATCCCTTAATTTTGTTAGATGCTTATGAGTTATAATGCATTAATTTTCATTAGTTTAATTATTTTAATTTAACACTTTAATTTGGTTCACTTTGCATTACTTTTAAGTTAATTAAATAGAGTGGCGTATATCTCTTCGTGTTCGACCCGTAGCTACGATTGACCCGTATGCTTGCGGTATTATTTTAACTCAAACATCCATCTCCCGTTGAAGCAGATGGTGATCAAGATTCAAGATAGCTAGATATATGATTCAATTCCGGAGCTTATTAATGATTGCTAAAAGGTACCAACACAAAATTCTGATTCAAACAGTTTAGTAGATTAATTCTTTTTTAAAATTTTTCTACACCCTTCATGCTAATCATTTCTTAATTTAATCTTTCTCTTTAACTAAATCTTTATGCATACTCCAAATAAATAAACAAGGGGGAAAGAACGCTAACCGGTGCTGGATTGTACCTCGGAGTCAAGGTTCAAAATTCAGATATTGGACTCGGTATCGATCATGGCCGAAACCTTTCTGGATCGGGATTGGATTGGTACAAATTGATCAAAACCCCCAAAATCGTTTTTTATGGATCGGGTCATGTATCGGCCAGAGTTGGTGGATGTTATGATTTCGGGATTGGATTGGCCGATATTATCTGGATTGGATCGGTCAATATCGGTTGGTATCGGTCAGTATTGACCACGATAATATAAAAATAAAGGAGAATGTTCTCTGTGCTGAGGGCGCAAGCTGCGCCCAGACACATGGGGGTGGGCGCGAAGACCACCCTGCCCCCCTGAGTGGCAGGACCATGTGTCTGGACGCAGCCTGTGCTGTGGCACAGAGAACATGAGCCCAAAAAATAAAATAAAAACTTAAAACACTTTGAAAAAAAATCCAAAAATATTCAATCGGATCGGTGATTCAGGGAACGATCCAATCAAATCTTGCTGTATCAGTTTAATCTCATGATCGGGCTTGACCGATACCAGTCTGATTCGGCTGATATCTGCAGATCCGATCTAAGATTACGAACCATGCTGGCGCAGCCTCGCAGGTACGTGCTCAGACCCAGCATCTGTTAGCGTTACTTTTCCCAATAAATAAATAAAGGGAGAAAGTTCTCTGTCCGGGAGTGTGGCCTATGCCAGCACTCTTATGAGTCTATCTCTCTCCTCCTCATTTGAAAAGACACCTCTGCCCCCTTGTTTTGAGGAGGAGAGAGATAGACACATGAGAGTGCTGGCGTAGGCCACACTCCCGGACAGAGAACTACTTCCCATAAATAAATAAATAAAATAATCATCTTGTAATATATCTGTTGTTTCGTCTTCCTCAATTTGATTAAATCAGTGACAAATGTAATTTCATGTGAAACAGAGTTTCAGAGGATTTTGAAATTTTGTTGCCGTGATGCTATCCTGCTTTGTGGAATAAAATGGTAAAACAATGGACTTCATGTATGATACTTGTCTGCTCTTAGCGTTGGTTCTTGCAATATGTATCACAAGCACGGTATTTTATGTTAGTTTATACTTAATGTACATTGGTTAAGACTCAAGACTTGATTTTCTCCAATGAATATGTAGTTTCAATCTGGGGATTATCTTAGTGGTGTTATTCTTATAGCATGAGGGCCCAGGGAATCCTCTTACCCACCAAGATAAAAATAATTTTTTTTTGGGTAGATCATGGTTTGAGGTATTAGTATCGTATATGGGTGACACGTATCAGTTTTACAAGTGATTAATCCCAATATCATGTCAATACCATATCGATGGCATGGTACGGATAAAAGGTAAAATGGTCAAAAAACCCAGTTTTAAAAGAGGATTAGGGCATATTTGTCTGATACGACCAATCCCTCTCGATTCCAATTCGATAATGTATCAGTTTTTGAGTTAAACGATACCCATTCGGATACCGTGCACTAAAACCATGGGTAGGATTGTTGCGTACCAAGAAAGGTAATCTCTTGTGGTATAAGATTAGGAACTGTTTTTTGATTGTGAAACTATTATGAAGAGCAACATCCACATGTAAGGTTGTCAATTGGTTTGGTTTTGGCTTAGTTTAAAAAAAAAATCTAGAAACCAAAATGAACCGAACTGAAAATGGGGATACAATTTCAAAATCGAATCAACTCGGTACGGTTTTGGTTTTTGTATTCAATTTCTTAGAGGATTTTAAATTGGTTACATATTCGATTTAGGTCCTATTTTAAATGTCTGGACCAACTTTTTTACATCTTCACCAATAAAAAAACCCTAACTTATTAGGATCATAATCCACCAAACTTTTCTCAAACGTTAAAATGGAAAAGAATTTATCATCCATATTTGATTAAAAAATAAAAAATGAACATTATCCAGTTCCTAATTTGATTTGAAAATAGGTAATTCGATACGTTTTAATGGTTTTAGACATGAAACCGAAACGGAATCGAACCAAACTTATAAAAGATTCCAGCTTTGGAAACCAAAACTGAACTGATTTACATCGCCCTCTACACAAGCGTAGGGACCAATGAGAGAGCGAGCAGGTTCATCAATGGGGGTGGGATTTTTTTCATTTCAGGGTGGCGAGGGTGTCATTTTG
Source organism: Telopea speciosissima (assembly GCF_018873765.1). NCBI lineage: Eukaryota > Viridiplantae > Streptophyta > Magnoliopsida > Proteales > Proteaceae > Telopea > Telopea speciosissima. The sequence continues at coordinate 53,782,768 of NC_057924.1, forward strand.
CATGATCTTGTGTCTTGCGCCGGCTGCACGCAACCTGAAAAGGATCTTTTTCTCATAATATATATACAAATGGATATATAGAATAGGGAAGAGCCGGCTCCAGGCTTGGAAATTCCAGCTCTAGGTCGGCCTGTGGGCTGAAAATCCCAGCTTGGGCCTCTCTATGAAATTTTAGGATGGGCTTGAGCTCGTTGGGCCAAACTTATATCCTTATGTTTAATTATTTTAATGGGGTTAACAAGGTCGATATGAAAAGCTTTATGAAAATTATTAGAAATTAAAAATTAGACGAAACCACTCAAAAAGTCGGTCAGCCCGCCACCTTCCAAGAAAAGCCTTCCACTTGTTTGTGCGAACTATGAAAATTCGTAGAAGCCTTCCGCTTTGCTTAATATCTCCTTAAACTGAATTGACATTTGTTTAAATTAGGGATGTAAATGGATATTCGTAAATTCGTATTCGATCCGTGTTCGTATCCGTTTAGGAGAATCTGAATCCATCCGAAACTAATCAGATACGAATATGATAATCCCCCTATCCGACCGATTATTATCCGATTCGTTTAGCAGTCCAACGGTAATAAAATATGTGAAATATAACTTTGTGTTTGTCTATCCTTTTAAGTTACCTTATTGGATTTTGTTATCTTAGTTTTATAAATTTATAAGTTAAGATAATGTGATTCTTTTTCTAGATTTGTCATTGGTTTATATATATTATTTTATGCAATGTGCTACATGGAATTACATATCTATTAAAAAATCAAAAGTAAAAAACGTAAGAGAATAAAAGACTAAGAAGAGTAGAAGAAAGGGTAATAACTGAACTCTCAAGTTTCAACCCTAACCTTCATCATAAAAACGGTAACTATGTCAACGGATAGTCGAAAAATCGTATTCGATCTGTATTCATATCCATTTAGGAGAATCTGTATTCAAAAAATCATTATCCGAAAATTATTCGAATTCGTCCGAATACCGATACGATATTATCTGAATCCGTCCGAATATAAACGGATACGAATATGATAATACCACTATCAGACCGAATTCGATCCGTTTACATCCCTAGTTTAAATTCTTAAGTACAACAAATTCCGGAGAGAAGTTCACACTCTCCTCCTGAACTTTCTTATTACATTAGACACTATACTTACTTTGTCTGCTAAAAAAGAATTTCTAGATGATCATTCATACTTCCATAGATTCTAAAAACGGTAAATTTCACCAAAAAACACTGATCTCATTCGTTTTCTTCACAAGGAGTGAGTACTATCACAATCAATGGAGAAGTATAGCTTATCTCTGAGTAGGTGCCATAGGAATAACATTATTAAGAAGAGAGGTTTGTCATTGTGGGTCTAAACAGAAATCAATATCGACTATATATATATAGGGGGTGGGGGAGGGGGGAATAACAGCTAGGAGGCATGAACTCAAGACCTCTTGATATGCATAGGCATGAAACGCACCATAGTTCACCAACTGCATTAGGCAACTGTTGTTAATGATGATAATATATTTGATATTTCCACAAGCATGACCGATAATTATCACCAATAATTCTAGGGGTGTCAATGGGTCGGGTTGGGCCGGGCCTGCCTAAACCCTGACCCTGACCCTAGAGGCCTTAATCTAAACCCTGACCCTGACCCAACCCTGGCAAGGCCAAGAAACCCTCAACCCTGACCCGACCCTGATAGGGTCGGGTAGGGTCGGGTTGGCCCTGATTGACCCTGTCCCTGAACTGACCTTGACTTTAATTTATTTTTTTTTTGAAAATGGTTGTTATGCCTGTAATTTTTACTATGCCAAAGTTGATCAGATTGTAAGTTTTTAAAATTGTCAGCATTGTGATTGTCATATTCCACCTCTTGCAAGTAAAATATTTTAACTTAAATTAAAGCAGTAAAAAAGAACAGCTTATAAACAGTGCACTCAATGAATCTCGTTAGCTTGAGATCTGAAATTTCTCCTAATTTCTCCCCATTCTGCTCTCCTTTCTAAGCTTAATTATTTACAAATGCAACAGGGAAAGAAAAAACGTGAAAGTCAAAAGATAGAAGATAGATTGCAAGAAGAAAAATAACAACAGTACTACAAGTCCTCAGTAATAAAATCAAACAAGTTCATACCATCACACTAACCCGAAGGTCGGATTACTAAAAACCACACAAAAAAGTATTCAATAATCCAAAATAAATTTAAGAAAAAAAATTATCTAAGAAAAGACATGGATTTGGGTATGTATCTGTTTCCATCCATTAATTCAAAAGTTCAAGAGATCTCTGTTTTACAGTTTTGTCATCCATGCTTTTTTTTGTTTTTTTGGGGGTGAAATGAGATATCTTGCTTTGGAGAAGACAGATTACAGTATGAACCGTAATACATCCACAGATTGAGGATGAATTGATTCCGATCAAGATTCACCAGACTTGAAATGAAAGGGGAACTTCCGATTAGAACACCGAAGAACCAAATGTCAACACACCAGTTTTCACTCTTCCTCTCTCGTTTTCACTCTTCCTCTCTCGTTTTCACTTAAAAAACTAGAACCTAGCAGCCGAAAACCCCTTTCAAACTCCAGAGGAATGAATGTTAAACTCAGTAAGAGCCCGAAAGAAGTAAACTCAAAGAAGAGAGAAGAAGTGAGACCGTCTTTGTCGTCCATGCCTTTGCACTCTGCAACCGAGAACTGTAAAAAAAATCTACAGCAGCCCCATCTCCCCAACCCCCCCTCCCGATTCCAACAGTAACAACCTATTCTCTTTTCATTACCCCCTGCTGTAAGCCTGTAACAGCGAACAAACAAACAAGCAAACAAAGAACCTCGACTTCCACAGCAAAACGCTCCTCCCTTCGAATCTCATTCCCATCCATTTCCTTGACCCCAAACCAAATAACCTCTTCAATTTTCACTAAAACCCACCCATTTGACTTTAAAAAAAAAACACCACTGTCGATTCCCAGCGAAAACGCCCACCACCCCTTTTTTTTCCTCTGAAACTTCGATTAACCCCTTCTAGGGTTCGACCCAGTGAAAAGAAAAAAAAAAGAAGGAGAAACAGCAAAGAGAAGAGAGCGAGAGACAGAATCAAGAGAGAGATACGGAAGAAGAAGAACAATCGGACATACCTAATTGGTCCAACCTCGCCTTGCAGTTCTCCTCGTCAGCCTTCTCCTCCAAAGTCCAAACGAGAACGATAGATGAGGCTAATCCAGACTTCGCAGAGGCAAAGAGATGGGATTTGGAGACTCCTCATCAGCCTTCTCCTCCAAACTCCAAACGAGAATGATACATGAGGCTAATCCAGACATCGCAGAGGGAAAGAGATGGGGCTTGGAAGGGAAAGAGATAGGGTTTGGAGACAGCGCATGAAGGGAAAGAGAAGGGAAAGATTGAAACGTGAGTCACTTTTAGGTTTGGAGAGTTTTGAGTTTTTTTTTATTATTTTTTGTTGGGATAAAGAAGAATATAATATATATAAATATCTATAGAGTAAATTACTCCCCCCTCCCCTCGATTATGCCTGAATGACAAACCCCTCCCCTGGGTTTTGAGTAATGACTCTCCCCTCCCTTGCATTCCCAAGATTCTAACAACCGTACCCATTCCGTTAAAAAGGGCTGTTAAGTGATGACATCACCCAAAATATTTTCATTTAAACCCCAAAATGCCCTTATTATTCTGATATACCAATAATACCCCTTAATAAAAATAGACAAAATCTCTTCTTCTTCTCCATTTCGTTCAAACATTCCAGCGAAAGTTTCCCTCTCGTTCGAATACTCCGGCAGAACCAGCGAAGATATTCTTCATTTCGTTCGACCACTCCAAATGATATCGAGATTACGAATCTTATTTCTTTCGTTCAAACACTCCGCAGAACCGGAGAACTTCAAGAAGTTCAGTTCTCCTCTTTTTCCTCTCGTTGAACACTCCGGCAGAACCAGAGAGCTTCTTCTTCGTTTCAGTCGAACACTCCGGCGCTATTCTTCTACAACCAAGTTGTTGAAGGTAAGGTGTTTCATCATCATATCCAGTCCATAAGAAGAAGAAGTTCAAACAAAGTTGGCAGCTCTGGTGCAATCACCCACTATAGGTGGGTTAAGTTTGAACCCGATTGGAATTGACCATGTGTAAAAGGATAAAGGTTTGAAAATTTCTCTGAAGAAAAAAAATACAAACAAATGGAAATTCAAGGGGAGGTTAACTATGGTAAGAACAACAACAGTTGCCAGTGAAATAAACAATTGAGGATGCTTTGCCACCATTAAAATTGAATTGTTCTCAGACAATAAACACAAAATTCATTTTTTAAAGAAGGTGAATTATTTTCTGCAATTATATCCATAAGTTCTAATCCCCAATTGAATCAGAAACTATTAATGGTAAACCATACGACCTTAAGAAAATTTAATTCATCAAAACTTCTTGTAACCTATCGGGATACAACTGCACTTTCTTGATTGAAGAGATTTAGCACAATGAGCTTCCCTTGTCTTTCATTTCAGCAAGTAGAGGTGCAATTAAAGTGTGTCCCACGGAAGATTGTGGAGACATCGTGCCTGTGCCATGTGCCATGTGCACGAAACGAGTGGTTGGCTAATGGCTAACGGTATGAGCGAATGACGAATCGCTTTCTTAATACGTTTTGTTTTATTTGAAAGAGAGAGAACGATGAGTTATTATTCATTAATCAGAGAAGCTGGATCATATCAATCTTCATTCTGAGTTTGTGAAAAGATTATGGATTTCCAATTAGGATAACTCCAAAGAACAGAGGAATTGAACTACTGGAGTCCTGAGCATCATAGTTATCGTTTGCTACTCTGTTTGGACAGAAATGATAAAATCTTCTTCCCCAAAAAACCCACTTGTGATCATTCATAGAATCAAAACTGTGTGTGGAGAAGTAAGAGGTTCTTGAAAAATTCATCACAAATGGGGCAAATAGATATGAGAGCAGTTTAGAACTTCAAACCAGATCTCCTAAAGTTGGATAGAGACCAATCAAAGATGCAAATAAAAAGTCAGAAATCTGATTTAAAGGAAATCCGCCAATTTGGCTCCCAACTAACTTCTCAAGTGTTTTTTTTCTGAATCTTCAATAAACGACGAATCTAAGAGGTTATTTGAATCGGGTTTTGATCCATTTACTGTACTCAAACAATAGAAATGGTGGCCATGGCTTTAAATTAATTCTCCTAAAAAAATGAAGAGTTTACTGTAAATTTCTTACCTCCAGTACATGCATGGAATGGAATCTCTAATCGTCTGGCATTAATTTGTTGATTTTTTGGGTCTGGGCTTCTAAAAGAAACGTTTTTGATAGTGATGGTGAGAAAGAGACGCACTCAAAATAGTCATAAACGTATCTTTTATCTGTATTTGAGCAGGTGGATGTTGTGGAGTGCCATTTTCACCAATAAATTTCCACTTTCCACTCATCTTTTTTGGTCCAAGCTGTGAGAGAATAACCGAGATGGGAGTTGGTTGCAGGTCCAAGCGGAGATGGAAGATGCACGTCCAAGCAGTTGCAGGTTGTTGCGGCAATGGCTGTTTCAGCAGGTGGAAGATGCACTCTCCATCTTCACTTTCTCGTTTCCATAGGTGGGAGACGATAGAGCAAGGAGAGAGAAGTTAGAATAGGGTTTTTAGATAAACTGTAAAAGGGTAATATAGTCTTTTCCTATCACTTAACAGCCCTTTTTAACGGAATGGGTACGGTTGATAGAATCTTGGGAATGCAGGGGAGGGGTTTGTCATTAGAGCATAATCGAGGGGAGGGGGGAGTAATTTACTCATATCTATATATATATATATATATATATATATATACTTAAAAACAAATTCAGGGTCGGATCGGGCCGGGCCGGGCTCAACCCGAGGCCTAAACCCGATCCCGACCCGACCCTGCCAGGGTCAAGCTATTTCTAAACCCTAACCCGCCCTTCGGGCTGAAAAATCAGGGTCGGGTTCGGGCGGGTTCAGGCCGAGCGGGCTTTATTGACACCCCTAAATAATTCTACCCATTCAAAGTTTCAAATAACTTTCCTATAAGGGTATTAGTAATAGCTTCATAGGCCCCAGATAGAAAGGGATCCAGATCTTCTACCGGCACAGCTGCCCAAGCGGCCTGAGCAGCGCAAACACAAGGCTGTGCCCAATGAACGCCTTACCCCTACCCGAGTGAGATAAGGCGGTCATGCACGTGGCCCTATGTCTACGCTGCTCAGGCCACTTGGGCGCAGCTGTGCCGTAGAGGATCTCTTTCCTATGGAAATTGCTAAAGAATCCGTAATTTTCCTAAGCATACCTTTCCCACCTCAAAGGTCATGTCTCCTTTTCCATAGAGTGACACCCTTTTATGATTTGTGATTTCTAGTGAGGCATGTAGAAGCTGTCTGATACTTTCCTCTGGCAATTATTTTGGACATTATGAAAAGTTTCAAACAATCAATACTACCAAAAGGTACATATGGTTCAGAGTCTTCATATTTGAGAGGTGAGACAACAAAGATGGTGCATGCAAACAAATGGGGGGATACATAATAAATTTATGTAGGGCTACAACAGGGTCGGGTTGGGCGGGGGTTTTTAAAACCCCAACCCAACCTTGAGTGCCCTTAGTTGGGCCCAAGCCCGACTCGACCCTGACTTAGAGCTAGAAAAGCCAACCTTGACCTGTCCTAGGGCTGATCCTAATTGGCCTTGACCATGGGGGGGGGGGAGGATATTCAGATCCTCTACTGACGTGGTTTGTCCTGCCATCGTCCTGCCTTGGCATTTGACGTTGACACGTGTCCTTATCCCGATCCAACGGTCACAGTTCAAATTCTTGCAAAAGTGAGGGTTTCTGGTTTATGCTCATATCAAACTCAAGCCGACCGGCCACAATAGACCAAACCTGACTGGTCGGCTTGGTTTTCAAAACAAAAAGAAGCCATATGCTCTTATGAACCCCGATCGTGAAATCCAAGTTTGAATCCCTTCTTCCTCTCCTCTTCTTCATCTCCTAGAGCCGTGAACAATGACAACTTCCTCTCTTCTTCAGCTCCTCACCATGATAGAACCGTGAACAATGTCTTCTTCCTCTCCTCTTCTTCATCTCCTCTGCAATCTGTCTTCATTCTCTCGTCTGCAACTTTTGCAATAGCACACATCGTCTTCTGAGAATCGTCGGTGGAACCATTTGTTTCTCTCCTCAATGTAAGTATTTCAAACCCTAAAGGCATTTTCTGACTTAGTGCCAAAAATTCTCAACCTTGACCTGCCCTTAGAGCCAAGGTATCTCAAACCAGCCCATGTTTGGGCCTAGGGCAGGTTCGTTCGGGCTGTCAAGACCAAAATTGCACCCCTAAAGTTTCAAGTATGGAAAATAAAGAGATTTTTTCACGTATGTCCCCCTGAGATATCACGAAATTATAAGAACACCCCTTAGTTTTGGAAAATTCTGTGTGCTCCCTTGAGGTTCTTAAAAGTTAACACATGTCCCCATTCCGTTAGTTTAGGACTAACAGTGTTAAAATCAAGGAATAACGTGACAAAAATGCCTTTACGAGAAAAAAAAACCTACAACTCATCTTCCCCAAATCGTTTAGGATTTGAAAAAAAAAGGATGATGAGTGCAAGGATCCGGATCTTACGGTATGATCATATCAATTTTTTGCGGTTTCTCTACCTCCAATTCCTCCATTTCCTCCTCTTCTTTGAGCAAAACTTTTTAGTATGCTAACTTCACCGTTACCGATTGAAGGACAAAAGGGGACTTCTCCTGGAATTTAAGAAAAAATACAAAAAAGGAAAATTAATAACTTAAAGATATCAATTGGGTCTATCTTTGTAAAGCGCTCATGTAAACTATTACCTCAGGTGTCATGTTCTTCCATGTCTCAAACCCTTTCCGATCTTCTACCAGATAATCAGAATTATTCGTTTTCGAAAGCTTTCCCTGTGAAACCAAATCCAAATATGATGATTTACAAATTTTCTAAATTTCACCATAACAAGCTACAATGAAACTTTTCAGTTCATCTCATACTTTTATCTTTGCAAGAAAAACATCTAAAAATGAATTCATTAGGAATCTTATGATTTCTCTAAACAAAATTTCTTCGAATGCCCAATTACAGATATTAGAGAGTACACATACAAACAGAGAACGAACTAACAAAGTAAGAGAAGAGAGTATACATGAAGCAGCAAAATGGTGATCTGGGCTGATCTTTAGCGTTAAGTATTTTAGGGTTTCGATTCTGGTTCTCGGCTTTGAGTCTTTTATGCTCTGTTTTGCCCTTACACTCGTGCATGTCAGCAAGGGCGATTGCATACGAAACGCCACAGAAATTACAGTAGGATTTCACGTAATAAATAATGTAGTTAAGAATTGTGAAAGTAGAGGAACAAACTCTTGGGTTCTGAAAATGACTTTAAATGGTAAATGGGGAAAAACAAAGTGCAAGGAAAGAGACGAGAGAAGCTCAAGGGGAGGGGGGAATAAAAATAAGCTGGGAAACAAAGTAGGTTTTCAAGAAAAATCACCTTTCCTAATGTGGTTAAAATCGTTGAAAGTGTTTACACCCTATTTTACGCTCCATTTTCGGTCTTTGATCGAACACGGGCCATGTGATGGGTTCCTTTTTGAAATTTGAACAGCAAGGTGGGAAGGTGTAAAGGAGGTTACGTGCAGTTACGTAACCACCTACTAGTGCTCAAATTTAAATTCAAATGTGAAGTGATGGAGATGGGAAGTTACATAACCACCAAATGTCTACAATGGATTGGCAGCCACAACTATATAAGTACTGATGGCAATGAAGAAAAGGCATCATCAAACGGATCAACAAACTCAATCTGCAATTTACCTTTATTTTATCATTTTTTATCTTTCAGGATGTAATCATTCATCCCTTCTTGTAATTTTCGCTGGAGTTGGATTCCAGCCACCAATGCCCATTGGCTTGTATTTCAAGGGGCATTCATGTAAGCCTTGCTTGGAGAGCAACTCCTACAGCCATGTCTTTTGGCCCGTGTTTCAGAAGACAGCCATCATGAGAATCAAGTTTGCAAGCTTCGACAAATCATCGCTAAGCAAGATGTGGGAACTTCAACGGATACGCTACTGGCAACAAGAGATTTGGTGTGGTTACCATAGTTTAACACCAAGTTGTACATGTTCAACAGTTCGTAGACGGCAAGTGTAAGTGTCTTCAATGGTTATGTAATTGTCAGGCAACAATTTGGTATTCAATCTTCTTCTTTGCTTTGTCCATCACGATTTGCTTTTACTCAAAAGACCTTAGAGCTACTCAGGCATGGAAGGATCCCCATCTCATCCTAGTTCGAAGTCAGAACGGGCCGTTTTCGACCTCTTAGAACAGACCATTTTGTTTCGGCCTGGCTGGAAGGTAGAATAGGCCGTTTCGTCAGTCAGAACGGACCGTTTCGTCTCAGTCTGAAGGTAGAACAGGCCGTTTTGTCTTAGTCTAAAATTAGAACGGCCCGTTTCATGCTGGTCAAAAGCTAAGACCGGCCGTGTCCAGTTCCGTTCGGGCCTGCGTCAAAGATCCTGGCACGCCCGTGCTCTTTCCACCACGTGCACTGTGCCCCTGTGTGTGGGTGTTGGATTTTTCACCAACACATTTTGGCACGCCTGGTGGGACTCCAGAAAGCAAAATCGTGATGGTTCGAGGAAGAAGAAATGCCAATAAAGGGAATCCTTTCCCAAATCAGGCAGTGAGAATGTGCTCAACTAGGGGCAATTCTCGCTATCAATGAACATTGAGAGGCCGTAGTCCATCGGCAAGGGACACCGGTTTACGTCTAATAGAATTTGGGTGGTTCGAGGAGGAAGGTACGCTACCAAGCAAGGGGCAAGTCTTTCTGTTGATGCCGTGATAATCCATTGTGCCTGCAATTAAGGGCGAGATAATCCATTTGCATTGAGTAACCTGTCGTGCTTCACCTACCTTCCTAAATCGAAGTTGAGTCTCACATTCCTGATGTAAGCAGCAACGGTCTCTCTTTTAAAATTTTGTTTCGCCGATGACGCCATCGGAGAGTCAAAATGAAGTCGGACCGAAGTTTCCATTGGATGTGAAATCAAGAGCCAGAGGACCTTCACCTTTTCATGGCACCAAGCCACGGAGTCATGGTCCTTCATTTCCAGTTCTAGCGGTGTAAAATGTGCATCAGATCGATCGACTCAGTACTCAGTTTGCCAAAAAAAAAAAAAAAAAAGACGGTAGAAATTTGTCGCATAACCACTTTTTCTACAAGAGAGTGGGTTGTTAAAAAAAAAAAAAAAATGAGAAAAATGAGAAATCTGAGATATACTCAGAGCAAGAGGCCGATTTACGGCTCAGTGGACTAAGGCACGTAGGTAGTTGAAGATGAATTTGGTTCTCTTTCTCTTCCATCATTAGAAAGAGGGTAAGGGATACGTGTCCTCCTTCAGGTTCGCTCTCATCTCCCCATTATCTCTCTGTCTCTCTCTCCCCTCTCACATGCCTTCCATATTTTTCCGTTTATCTCTTCTAAATCTCTCTTTTCTCTCTCATCCCCCTTTTATTTCTCTCTCTCTCTCTTTTCTCACATGCTTTCCACCACCTCTCTCCCTAAATTATCTCTAATTCCTTCCACATGCCCACTTACTCCTTAACCCCCACCGTAATCTCCATTTTTTCTTTAACCACCATAACTACATCCCACTTCGTCAATTTCACTTCCATCTTGTATGCTCTAATAATTGGATGCCAATTTGTTTGGCGATGAAGATTCCTTAGTGATGAAGAAATTAGAGCCATTTCTTCATGACTCAAATCTTTTGGTTGGAAGGTGGCAGCCGCATGATTTATTTTCCATTCCAGTGGATTGGTGCTGGCAGCCACATGATTTCTTGAGACCGATAAAAATATATCCACAATCCCATTCGAACTCGTGTGGTCTCGTTCAAACGGGATTGTGAGGGGCATTGTTTACACCCTATTTTACACTTCATTTTCGGTCTTTGATCGAACACGGACCATGTGATGGGTTCCTTTTTGAAATTTGAACAGCAAGGTGGGAAGGTGTAGAGGAGGTTACGTGCAGTTATGTAACCACCTACTAGTGCTCAAATTTAAATTCAAATGTGAAGTGATGGAGATGGGAAGTTACATAACCACCAAATGTCTACAATGGATTGGCAGCCACAACTATATAAGTAATGATGGCAATGAAGAAAAGGCATCATCAAACGGATCAACAAACTCAATCTGCAATTTACCTTTATTTTATCATTTTTTATCTTTCAGGATGTAATCATTCATCCCTTCCTGTAATTTTCGTTGGAGTTGAATTCCAGCCACCAATGCCCCATTGGCTTGTGTTTCAAGGGGCATTCATGTAAGCCTTGCTTGGTGAGAAACTCCAACAGCCACGTCTTTTGGCCCGTGTTTCAGAAGACAGCCATCCTGAGAATCAAGTTTGCAAGCTTCGACAAATCATCGCTAAGCAAGATGTGGGAACTTCAACGGATACGCTACTGGCAACAAGATATTTGGTGTGGTTATCGTAGTTTAACACCAAGTTGTACATGTTCAACAGTTCGTAGACGGCAAGTGTAAGTGTCTTCAATGGCTATGTAATTGTCAAGCAACAATTTGATTTTCAATCTTCTTCTTTGCCTTGTCCATCACGATTTGTTTTTATTCAAAAGACTTTAGAACTACTCAGGCATGGAAGGATCCCCTTCTCGTCCTGGTTAGAAGTTAGAACAAGCCATTTTCGACCTCTTAGAACAGGCCATTTCGCCAGTCAGGACAGGCCGTTGCCCGGCCTCTTAGAACATGCCATTTTTGACCTAGCTGGAAGGTAAAACAGGCCGTTTCGTCCCAGTCTAAAATCAGAATGGACCATTCTGTCCTGGTCGAAAGCTAAGACTGGCCGTGTCCAGTTTCGTTTGGACCTGCGTCAAAGGCCCTGGTACACCCGCGCTACTTCCACCACGTGCGCTGTGCCCCTGTGTGTGGGTGTTGGATTTTTCACCAACAGAAAGTAGAGGAACTAACTCCTGGGTTCTAAAGATCCCTGCAACTCATCTGCCTTTTTTTCAAACCTAAATGATTTGGGGAAGACGAGTTGTAAGTTTGATTTTTTTTTTTTTTTTCTTTCTTGTAAAGATATTCTTGTCACTTTATCCCTTGATTTTAACACCATTAGTCCTAAACTAACGGAATGGGGGCATGTGTTAACTTTTAAGAACCTCAGGGGACACGTAGAATTTTCCAAAATTTAGGGGTATTTTTGTAATTCCTTAGGAGAGGTACATGAAAAAAACCCTAAAATAAATGACCAATCTAATCCATTTACATCTAATGCTGAGAAATGCTCCATCAACAATCCACATGGCACAATTGGTTGAGTCTCTATCATAGTTTTAGTGCAGGGTATCGGATCGGGGTTTAGTCACTTGCAAAATCGATATAATACTGATATGGTATGAGAATGGATCAATAATATCGAACAACTTTACCCTTGAATCTCTTTTAAAAATGGGTTTTTGACTATTTTATCCCTTATCCGTACTGTGACAGTAATACGGTATCAGCAAAATATCAGGATCGTTTACCTTCAAAATCGATAAGTATCACCCGACACAATATCAATATCTCAAAGTATGGTCTCAATACATACTCTATATACGGATCATTAATAAAGGTTTTTTTTTTTGTGTTTTCCAGAAATTTTAGACGTTTACTTTCTTGTTTAGTTTAGTTTAGTTTTGACTCAGGTAGTCTGATGCTATTGAGATAAACTGAATTGTTGTATTAGAATAATCAGGAGTTACATATTTATACACAATGTGACATGGACCATAACTGACATCGAGAGGAGATGTACACGCGTACAATATGTGATAGGGACATCTAACAATCTAACAAAATAGATTCCCTTAAGGGTCCTTATTCTTTTACAATGCTTTCCACACCATACCTCTGCTCAGGCCCACAAGCATGCTGCAAATCACGCGCTTCCATAATTTATTTATTTTTTCCCTTTAAAACCACAGAACTGTCTGAAAACGGAAGCAATTCAAGCAAATTCAAGTCTACAAACCAAAGAACAGAGGAGAGAGAGGTCCTCCAACATGTTCTCTGCAACTGCTATTTCCAACTTCATGGTAGGACAGGCCGAGCCTTCCTCCTCCTCCTCCTCCTCCACCACTGGATATTCAACAACTTACGACGTATTTCTCAACTTCAGGGGTGAAGACACTCGCAAAAACTTCACTGGTCACCTGAACCGTGCCCTGAAAAGAGAAGGGATCCGTGTCTTTATTGATAGCTGCGAACTGTGGGAGGGAAAAGAGATTGGGTCAACACTCGTCAGTGCAATCCAACGGTCTAAAGTCTCTATTCCTGTCTTCTCTAAAGGCTATGCAAATAGCAAATGGTGCTTGAAGGAACTTGTCAAGATAGTGGAGTGCCATAGATCCAAAGATCAGATTGTTCTGCCAATATTCTTTGATGTTGATCCGTCAGATGTTCGACATCAGACCGGAAGTTTTAAAGAAGCGTTTCTTGAACATGAGAAGAATTTTGAAGAACTCTTTATCGTACAGGAATGGAGGGATGCAATGACAGTGGTAGGGACTCTGAAGGGATGGGTTCTCAAAGAAGTCGAAAATGGGTAAGTCGATCTCATTTCAAATCCTTTTTTCCTTTTAATGACCCAAAAAAAAAGAGAAAAGAAAAGAAAAGAAAAGAAATAATCTCATGCCTACAGTATACGGCCAGAACATATGGTCAAATGTTCTGTGTGGCCTGGCCAAGATACATGGGGCGGGTGAAATGACCATCCTATCTCGCTTAATGGTAGAAATATCCAGTTCATGTGTCTGGGTTCAGCCTATGTTGCGGCACGAAGAACATTTTTTCATCTATGTATTATTTTATTTTATGGTCAGTATTTATCATAATGTCTGTCCTTACCTTAATGTCCAAACTCCAAACAAAGTTTTGTACAGGAGGAAAATTAACTACTCCATTCCGGTCCATTTCTCCAAGTCCTTCTAACAATGGGGGTGGGGGTTGGAGGGGGGGGGGGGGGGGGTGTGTGTGGATCCCATCAGGCAATGTGTTCGGATGGGGGTAAAGTGGTCATTTCCACTCTCTATTAGAAGGACTTGTTGGGGAAATGGATTAGGCGGAGAGCGGCAAAATTTATTTATTTACTTATTTTAGGAGGAAAATTATTTGCTCTATTTCTCGCTTGGTATATTTCCCCAAGTCCCTCTAATAGGGGGTGGGTCTCATTCAGATAATATGTTTGAACAGGGGATAAAGTGGTCATTTCTGCCCCCTATTAGAAGGACTTGGGGAAATAGACCGGATCAGGAAATAGGGCAAATAAAGATCTAATTGTTGTCGTGAGTTTAAAGTAGATCAATAAAATTATATTTTTTAAAATAAAAATAAATTAAGAAAAAAGAAAAACAACATTTTGCCACATTTTGCCACGAGGTTTCTAATGCAGCATATCCAAGGAATTATCCTAGCTAGTATTTCCCACTTAATTATGCCACCATCGAGTAGACAAATCATGGTTTGCATTGGCCAGTGTGCTTCTCAAATTTTATGAATAATTTCAATCATTTACCACTTATGTGTTACAAATTTTCTTTAGCATGTGTTCAACTTCATCTTTGTTGAAAATTGACATTTGTAAAGGGCATTTGGACATTGTCCATATAAATTGGGATTTATATATCCTAGTTTGCCTGCCTAGGGGTGTCAATTTTTGGCCCAATTGGTCGGACAGTCCAAAACTGACTGAACAGCCAATCCAAACCAAACCAAACTCTTATCGTTCTATTATAGATTTTAGGCTTCTAAGAAGCCAAGAGAAAATCAGACAGACCGAATAGACCGGCCAAAATAGAATCAGGAAAAAAATCGATAAAAAACAAAAAAAAAACTCAAAAAAGTACAACAACAACATAGCCTTATCCAACTAAATGGGGTCGGCTACATGGATCCTTTCAAAAATAAAGTAGAGAAAGTTGAGATCCTCATTAAGGGAAAAGAAAGTAAGAGAAACTTAAAAGAAATGAGATAAGAAAGGTAAGTAATGGAAAACGAAAGATGAAAGTAAGAGAAAAGATGATAGCCCAAGAATTCAGGAAAATCTCAGCTACATGGTGATGATAACGTGGATGCTTGCCCTCCAATAGGCTCTATCTGAGCTCATACTTGGTACAAGACTCAGACTACGCATGTCATTCTTCACAACCTCAACTATGGTCATTTTAGGCCTACCCCTAGCTCTTTTAGTTTTTCTTCAATTAGCATCAGATCACTTCTCCTTAGTACGGCATCCTCAGGCCTTCGGTGTACATTGCCAAATCACCTCAGGCTACATTCTCGGAGTTTGTCGTTGATCGAGGCGACTCCCACATCCGCTCTCTAATACGTTTATTCCTCATTTTATCCGTCCTAGTTTTGTCACACATCCATCTTAACATCCTTATCTGTGCAACACATATATTCGCTATATGATACTTCTTAACTGTCCAACATTCCGCTTCATACATCATAGCCAGTCGGAAAACAGTCCTAAAGAACTTTCATTTAAGCTTTAAAGGAATGTGTCGGTTACACAGAACTCCGGTTGGAACTCTCCAATTCATCCATCCTACTTTAATTTTTTGTTAAACATCATCATCTATGTCACCTTCTTTGTGTATTATAGACCCAGATATCTGAAATAGTTACTTAGCAGTATCTCTTGCTCCTCAATTTTAACTATGTCATCATCCATCATAGTGTGATCGACCCAGATACTCTGTCTTTGATATACTAATCTTAAAGCCTCTTGTTTCCAAGGTCGATCTCCACAACTTTTTATTTTATTTTATCCCGAACATCACCTGGGACCCGGGCCAGCCCCTAAGATTTTATTAAGGATAAACCAATAAAAAGAAATACAAAAGGGGGGGGGGGGGGACATAGCCCGCCTTACCCCTGCCCAAAGGAGAACACTCTCTCAACTCTCTATTCTCAATTAAACTACAAGCCCTCCCATAATAAACAATAATCTAAGTGAGGCAAATATTAACCCCTAGGGATTCAACCAAGTCCATGACCTCTTGGAAGAGGAACCAACAATTCCACAAGCTACATGCTTTGCGAGTGATAAACTGCACCGTGGTTGCAGAGTCAGAACTGACTTGGCAGCCAACAAGACCCATATCAGCACATAATCTAAGGCCATCTCAGAGGGCCCTCAATTTCGCCACTGCTATAGAACAGACCCCGTAAAAGTTGGAGAAAGCAATCAACATATTACCATTGGCTCCCCACACAATTCCCCCACCTCTACTTGGCCCTGGATTACCCTTGCTCACGCCGTCAATATTTAACTTCACCCAACTCAAGGGGGGCACTAGTACACCGAAATGGCTGCTTTCTGTCATCGGGCTGGAGGTGTAACATTAAGCACCTGAAGGATTAAATCTTCCTTCAAGGAGAGGTCCTTACCAAGGCTAGGAGGGTAGGTAAACTCATGCAGCCATAATCTCACCTTAGCAATAACCATCGAAACAACCCTTCTTTGATCCCCATGTCTCCTCTTGTTCCTTTCTTTCCACAGCTCCCAAACAATCAGAGAAGGAACCAAACTAATGATGAACTGACACACTCCCCGCGATGAGGCCTTAGAATGCCAGAAGGACAGCCTGCTTCTCGTATTTTGGGATGGAAGGATCTCCACATCCAGTAATCAACCAAAATAGGCCCACACTTTAGCTGCCGTGCCGCCATACAGTAACATGTGGTTAGTGGTTTCCCTCCAGGGCTCGCCGCAACAGTTACATTTAGAAGCCATAGGAACCCCAAGTCTCATTAATTCCTCATCTGAAGGGATCCTTCCATTCATAAGCTGCCAAGTAAAGAACCCCACCTTGGTCGGCAATAAGCTATTCCAGTACCACTTGGCATAAGAAACCACTGTCGACCTTATACGGATGGAGTGCCATGCTGATTTCAGAGTGAAAGCTCCATTCAAGTTCGGTGTCCACACCAGCTTATCATCCCTATTTGAGATGAAGAAGTTCCCCCAACTATTTTGTTGGGCACTTCAGTAGAGTTAATCCTGTTCAGGAAATCGTTATCCCATTCCCCCTCCTCGCTAAGCACATCCTTCACCATGGTACTAGGATCCACTTGCAAGGCGTTATCCACAAAATCTATTGGAGGGCCCACACCTAGCCAATCGTCCAGCTAGAGCAAGACATTACCGCTGCCAATCAACCACCTACAATTTGATAGGAACTTATCATGCACTTGCAACACCTTCCACCATGTTCTAGACCCAATTCGATTGGGTTGGGCCAGAATGATGTGTTCTCCTCTCAAGAATTTTGCTTTAAAGAAATCTGTCCATAACGACTTTTTTGACATCATTCTCCACAGTCTCTTCAACCTATAGGCTGCATTCATATCTTCAAGAGTGCGAAGGCCAAGGCCCCCTTCCCCCATGGGCCTACAGATTTTTTTGAAACTCACCCAATGGTGTCTTTTGCCATAGTCCAAGGATCCCCAAAGGAAGTTGGAGCAGATCGTGTAGAAGCTTCTCATAATCGTTTTAGGTACCTCAATGCAGGATAACAAATACACTGGCATCGAAGCTAGAACGTGTTTTAGTAAAACCATCCTTCCACCTACTGATAGTAGCCTGCTCTTCCACCCTACCAGTCTTGCTCTAACTTTTGCTAGCATGCCATCAAAGCAATTTACTTTTAGCCTACCTGTGTAGAGGGGGGCGCCCAAGTAGGTGATAGGCAGAGCTTTCTGAGAAAAGCCCGTAACAGTTCCAATCATCCTCACCCTTGCTGCAGAAACATTAGTGCCACAAAAAAACAACTTTTATGTTTATTAACCAACTGGCCAGAGTAGGACTCATACCTCGAAATGAAGCCCATGATCTGCTTAAGGGAAGATTTGTTTCCCTTCGAGAAGATAATCGTGTCGTCTGCGAACAGACTATGTGAGACACCCGGGTAGCAACGTGGAAGCTGGAAATATGATGCATGACCCTCTACAAACGGACTTCGCAAGCCTCTGTTCGACATTTCCTCCGCTAATATGAATAGAGAAGGGGATAGCGGGTCACCTTGTTGCAGACCTCTCGTTGAGTTAAAGTAACCCTTTGGTCCTTCACCCAATACCACTGAGAACCAACAATTTTGAAGAGTTTTGTTAACCAAACTTACCCACTCGGAGCTGAACCCAAATTTTACAAGGACCTCCCTCAGAAAGCTCCATTCAACATTACCACCCCTTGTTTTCCTGTTTAAGTCCTACACCACTTCTTGTACCATGGCTACATTATCCAGGATACTTCTTCCTTGAACAAACGCTCCCTGTTCCTCCCCCACCAAAACCAGTAGAAACACTGCCAACTGAGTGGCCATAATCTTCGCAATAATTTTGTAAGCAAAGTTCCCAAGACTAATGGGCCGGTAATCCGACATCGATTCCGGCATGTTGCACCTTAGGTATGAGCACCAAGTGGGAGGAAGTATAGCTTCTAGGAAGAAAGCCTCCTGAGAAGAAGTCAACCATCGCTGCAAAAACATCCTGACCTATAATTTTCCAGCATGCAGTAAAAAAATAGCCAGAGAAACCATCTGGCCCGGGTGCACTATCCTTGGAAAACGCAAACACCGCCCCCTCCACCTCCTTAAAAGATGGCACCGTAGTCAGACATGGATTGTCCTCCTCACTCACCAGGGCTGGAATCGCATGTAATAATCCCTCCTCTCTGATCGAACCCTGAGAAGATAAGATATTAGAAAAGAATCTAATAGCTTCCAGGCTCACCTCTTCACTTCCTTCCACCCAAACACCATTACTGTCCTTAATTCTCTCCACCACCCCCTTGAACTTCTCACCTTCACCATTGAGTGAAAGAATTTCGTGTTTCTATCTCCCTCTTGAAGCCACCTTACCCTGGATTTCTGCCTCCAGAACACCTCCTCCTGAAGCAAGACATCCTGTAGCCACTTATTGGCCTCCTTCAAAGCCACCTTGCAAGCTTCAGAGAGGTTGGAGTACAGAGCCGCTTCGGCCCTGCAGACATCATCCTCTGCCCCCATGATGTTCTGGTGAATATTTCCAAAAGTATCCCTATTCTAAGCCTTGAGTCTAGCTCGAAGATATTTCAGTTTCAGCGTAAGAATCTGAAGAGGTGAGCCAGTGTAAGAAATCGACCACTCATTCACCACCAACTCCATAAAGCCTGGGTGGAAGGTCCACATTGCTGAAATTTAAAAGTCGAGAAGCGGTTGACTGCTTGTGTCACCACCTCTAACCACAAAGGTGCATAGTCTGAGCAGGTTATCCCCAAGTGGTGAACATTCATTGCCTCAAACGAAGAAGACCATAGGCTATTCACCAGAGTTCTGTCGAGCCTGGCCTTGATCGCCCCTCCACCTGATTGACCATTCGACCACGTGAAAGCATTCCCCTTGAAACCACAGTCCATTAAACTCGCCATATTCACAAACGACCCAAACTCCCCCATAGACATCGAGCAAGGAGGCCTTCCCCCCACTTTTTATCTGGGTGGAGCACTACATTGAACTCGCCGCACATAGCCCAAGGAACCATGGTTGAGGCAGACAAAGAAATCAGTTCTTCCCATAGTGGTCTTCGCTCCACCACCGAGCACAGCGCATGAACAAAAGAAATAATGATCGAGTAATTTAGTTGAGCATCCGAGCATGACACTATTAGACATTGGGCGTGACTGCTCACCACCTGCACCTGTAGGGGATCCTTCCAAAACAACCAGTTCTTGTTACCCTCCCTTTCTTCATTGGCCACACAGCCTTGCATTCCTATCCTTCTCATCACTGCCTGAGCCTTAAGGAAAGAGATCTTAGGCTCGACAATGGCTAACAAATCAATTTTTGCTTCATCAATCACAGCCTTTAAACGCCTTACTGACGGCTTATTCCCTACACCCCGAATGTTCCAGAAAAGAACATTCATCGAGAACTCGCTTCACGTAGCTTCAAAGAGGGGCCTTTTGGCCTTGCACTACGCCGCCGGGCGACTGTCTCCTCCACCTGCAGCACCCTTTCCTTTACACTAGTGTCGCCGTCCAATTCCTCCACCACCTTGGTGCTTCTCTCCTCTTGGACTAGTAGCACGGTGTCAGCCACTCTCTCCTCCAGCCCATTGCCAAACTCCTTCAAGCTCTCTGGAGACCCTTCTCTGAGACTAGAATCCAACAAACACATATCGTCCTTCGTACCCCCCACTGGCTGCATTAACAACGTTGCAAACCCCTTGCTCTTGAGAAATCAATAACCCCCCTGGGGCTCCATACTCCTCTGATTCCCTTTAGACCATTCCCCTACAGCCAGAGACACCCCCTCATGCACAACCCTTGCATCATCAGGCCTAACATCCCTATCCTCCTCAACGGGTTCGGAAGGCACCCATTGAATAGGCACCAACTCACCTAAATTCCCTTCTGAAACCAACAGATTGGAGTGTGACCCACCACCACGTGCTGGCTTCCACCTTCCACCCCCAATAAAACCACTCTCTAAAGAGCTACCACCTACCTCAGGAACCTCCCCATGCAATGGAACGTGGGGCATCTCAAATGTAGCACACCCCTCTCCTAATTCAGCCCCTCCTCCCTCTTCCATTATCGCCTTGCTTGCCAAATCAGATTACATGATCAGCCCTCCATCATCGCTATGCACCTGCACCACCTCCTTCCCCTTAACCGCTACTTCCACCACATCACCCCTCGGATTTGGAGCCCTAAACTTCTTGACTTTGCGGCAATCACTAACTGCGTGGCCTAGCTTTTAGCAGTGGGCGCAATAAGACGAAAATCTCTCGTACACAACCTTTTGAAAGAAACCTCCTGATCCACACCCAATCCAAACCCTATCTGGCAATGACTTGCGCAGGTCAATCTCTACACACACCCGCGCCGCCACTGTTCTGGTGCAATTGATCGTCACGCTATCCACATGGAGGGCTTTGCCAATAGTGCCTACAATCGATGATAGAAAATTCCCCTGATAATCCACAACTCTAATTTAGCGTTAATCCATGCTTTTGTCTCATCCACCAAAACGATATCATCGGCAAAGAGCATACACACCACGGTACCTCATCTTGGATGTTTTTTTGTTAGTACATCCATGATAAGTGCAAAAAAATAAAGGCTTAAGGCTGATCCTTGATGTAGCCCAACTGTTATTGGGTATTCCTTGCCCTGGCCACCCACAGTTCTCACACTAGTCACCACACCCTCATACATATCTTTAATTACCTCTATATACTTACTCAACACCCCTCTCGCAAAAACATTCCGGATTAAATCTCTAAGTACTTTGTGATAGGCTTTCCCCAAGTATATAAAGACCATATGGAGATTCTTCTTGCTAGCTCTACATCTTTCCATGAGCCTCCTCAATAGGTAAATAGCTTCTGTCGTGGGTCTACTTGGCATAAAACCAAATTGATTCTTCAATATATGAGTCTCTCTTCTCAGACAGGCTTCAATAACGTTCTCCCAAAGTTTCATAATATGACTCATCGATTTTATGCTTCAATAGTTATTGCAGCTCTGGACATCACACTTATGTTTGTAGACCGGAACTACAATGCTTCTCCTCCAATCATCTGACATTCTCCTTGTGATCAAAATTTTGTTAAATAACTTGTTAACCAACATACCCCACATCTCCTAGGGCCTTCCACGCTTCTATTGGAATCTCATTTGGTCCTGGTGTCTTGCCTGCTTTCATCTTTCTTAAGGCTTCCTTAACTTCCATCACACCAATCTTTCGTACATAACTATGATGTGTGGCGTCTTGATGAATAATGTTGTTAACCGGTTTGGTCATATTCGAACTATCCCCATTTAGAATTTCGCAAATATACGTACTCGTCCCATCTCCTCACAATATCCTCATCTCTCACTATTACTCTTTCATCCTCCCTTTTTATACATCTCACCTGGTCGAAATCTCTACTCGATCTTCCTTTCTCTCATTTTACCTATTTTATAAATAGTTTTCCCCCCTGCTTTGTGTTAAGACTCATATAGAGCTCCTCATATTTCCTCGCCCTAGCCATCCCCACTTTCTTCTTAACCTCATTTCTGGCCTCAATATATGTCTTTTTATATTCTGTTTCTTGAGTCTGTTGCCAATCTTAAACCTCTCTTTATTGATCTTGATGGCTGGTTGGACCTCCTCATCCCACCACCAAGTCTCCCTAGGGGCCTGACACCTATCATTTGCTTCTCCTAGCACATCTTTAGCAACTCTCTTAAGACAAGTCATCATCTCATTCCACGTCACATAGGTGTCCCCACTTTCTTTGTTTGACCACATTTTCAGTAAATGTGCCTAAGGACTCCCCTTTTAATCTCCACCATCTTATCTTAGCAGGGTCCATAGGTTCCCTCCTCGAAAAAGGTAAAGCACAAAAGATATTTTTATTGTTTGTAAATATGTGTGTGTTTGTGTATGTTTGTGTATGTGTGAACTTAACTTGACCAAAACTAAGTTCAATCGAAACTTATGCTTAGTTTGGTTTCAATTTGACCCATTCCTAAACAAAACCTGTTGAATCCGACTGAAACCGGACCAAACTGATTGTTTGATACCCCTATTGGTTACCGGACCGAAACCAGACCAAATTGACTGTTTGATACCCCTATTGGCTGCCAGAAACCACTAGTACATGTGGATGGCAATTCTGGTATTAAAAAAGTAGGACATATTTTAAGTGGATAAATATTATAAAGAGTTTTAATTTTCAAATCAGATTTCTTTTTCTCCCTAGTGTTATTATGATCACCAGAAGGTTTGCTAGCACGTAAGCACACTTCTCACATCATGACATGAGGTCACAGAAAAGAATATAACATTATATTTTTCAACAAGGAAAATGAATAAATTCTCATTTCAGATCATTTTAATGACATGTATGTTTTGCCACTGTGTATTTTTTATGGGAAAAAAGAACGCTGGTGGTGGTGTGGCTCCTACGTCCAGACATAGGAATGCATGAAATTATTACCCAACCCTTCCTGAATTCAGAAATTTCATCCGTGTTGACACTTCTTCGGACACTCTCATTAGTCCTCGCACTACTGCAAGGGCTACACAACCAAGCAATGATCTCTTGCCCATTTTTTTATATAGGGATGCATCTTTCAAATTTTTACTAATACCAAACTATCAGTTTTTCACATAATTAATAATTTATTTTCATTTAATTGAGAACTTAAATTCTTCGTATCGCTCAATAATTGCAGGGATGAATCAAAGCTAGTTGACCTTGTTGTTGAGAGGGTTTTAAGAGAAACAAGCAGCATTTTCTTGAGTAGTATTAAATACGGTATTGGATTAGGTTCTCGTGTGAACTATCTGCAATCTTTACTAAATATTGGTTCTACAGATGTTCAATTTATTGGAATATGTGGCATAGGTGGCATTGGGAAGACAACTATTGTTAAGGTTCTCTACAATGAGATCATTAAAAGCTTTCGTCATGGTTGTTTTCTGGCAAACATTAGAGAAGAAGCATCAAGACCAAATGGGTTAATTTCTTTACAAAATAAACTTATCTATGGTATCTCTAAAAGAAAAGTTGATGGTGAAATATTGAGTGTTGATAGCGGGAAAGAATTGATAAAAGGAAGACTTCAAGTGGAAGATGCTCTTCTTATTCTGGATGACGTGGGTCATCCTTCCCAACTCGATGCTTTGGCAATTGATCAAAATTGGCTTGGTGGAGGAAGTAAGGTGATAATAACGACAAGAGACGAGAGTGTTCTAAATTTGGCTAATGTTGATAAAGATAAAATCTATAGGCCTACAGAATTGGATGATGGCCAATCTCTTCAACTCTTTAGTTTGCATGCCTTTCAAAAGAACACACCTTCTGAAGAGTATTTGGACCTTTCATGTGCTTTGGCAAGCTATTCGGGTGGGTTGCCCTTGGCTCTAGAGGTGTTGGGTTCCTTCCTATCAGATGTAAGAAGCAAAGAAGTCTGGGAATGTACAATAAAGAAATTGAGAGAAATTCCTCCTAAAGAAGTCTACGAAAGGTTGAAGATATGCTATGACAATCTAGATGATGATTATCAGAAAAATATTTTCCTGGATGCTGCATGCTTTTTCAATGGATGGGAGGAAAAAATTTTAATTTCCATTTGGGAAGCTTGTGCCTATTATCCTCAATCAGCAATTGACAGACTAAATAAAAGGTCCCTCTTAAAATTTGAAAAGAATGAGGATGGTGACTACTATTTGAGGATGCATGATCAGATTAGAGAAATGGGAAGGCAAATTGTCTTAAAAGAGAGCTTTAGAGAGCCAGGTAAGCGTAGTAGGTTGTGGTCTCATGACGAAGTCTCAGAAGTATTAAGAGGACATATGGTAAGACCAAAAACCATCTCTCTCTCTCTATCTGTGTGTGGGGGGGGGGGGGGTTAAGCTTATAATAAAAACAAGAAGAAGAAAAACATAGTGCAGTTAGTAATGCTCTACAATTTATAATTCTTTTTGACAATGATGCAGTTCTTTTCTTCTTCTCCTTATATATATATATATATATATAGGGAAGCAGTTTTCTGCACGGGAGTGTGGCCTACACCAGCACTCCCATGTGTCTATCTCTCTCCTCCTTAAAACAAGGGGGCAGAGGTGTCTTTTCACATGGGAGGAGAGAGATAGACTCATGAGAGTGTTGGCGTAGGCCACACTCCCGGACAGAGAACTTTTTTCCATATATATATATATATATATATATATATATATATATATATATATATATATATATATATATATATATATAAGATCTCTACTTTGTGGTGTTTCCTACGCCCTCACAGGACATTGTGAAATGACGCTTTTGGTCCTGGGTAGATACCCAAGCGTGCTCCCCCATTGCATCAGACGCTTGTGTAGAGACCATGCGACCAAGTATATATATATATATATATATAGGGAAAAAGAACTCTGTTCGGGAGTGTGGCCTACGCCAGCACTCTAATGAGTCTATCTCTCTCCTCCCCATATGAAAAGATAGTTCTGCCCCTTTGTTTTAAAGAGGAGAGAGATGGACTCATGGGAGTGCTGGCATGGAGTTTTCTGATGAATGTCCACCAATTTCAATTTACTTGGGTTATTTTCTATTGTAGGGAAGTCGCAAAATAGAAGGAATTGTCCTTCCCACTAGCTTGCCGATTAATTTAACTTGTGAACACTTTGAGATGATGTCCAACCTAAGATTCCTCAACATCAATCCAAAAAGTTTCGTGGGAGATTTTTCACACCTTCCTTCTGCATTAAGATGGTTCAAGTGGAATGGCTGTTCTTGGGATAATGAAGCAACCAATTTTTATCATAGGAGACTAGTTCATCTCGACCTATCATTTAGCGAGATTAAACAAGTTTGGAATATTTGGCCTCAAAATGAAAATAAGGTATAGCGTTTGACTTTTTCTCTTCTCATTTGATTGCTAAGTTTTATGGATACTAATTACATTCTCTTTGTTTGATAGCAGTTTCAAAATTTGAAGGTTCTCAATCTTAGTAATTGTGTATATCTATCCAAGTCCCCAAACTTTTCATGGTTTCCTTGCTTGGAACGATTGGATCTTGGATACTGTAGACTTTTGGATGAGTTAGACAAATCCATCGGGCAATTGAATCGGCTCAAAATTCTTATTCTTGATTTCTGTGACTCACTAATGGAGTTGCCTGAGTCCATTGGGGATTTAAAATCTTTGGTTGAGCTCCAATTGATTAATGTTACAAGAATTAAGGAATTACCCGATGGTGTTGGACTACTAGAGAATCTTTTGGTATTAGATGCTGCTCATTGCTATTCATTGGTAAGACTAGTGGATTTGTCAAGGCTGAAAAATTTGAAGAGATTATCTCTCCAATATTGCTGGAATCTGAATGAGATTCGAGGACTTGAGGGAGCAAAATCCCTTGAAGATTTGGATGCGACAGGATGCTATAAGTTGACACGAAATCCAAGGAAAAGACTGGGCGAGGTCCTTACATTGTCTTGTTGTTTTCTCTTTGTCAATAATTTTAGGGAAAAAGATCTCTGTCCGGGAGTGCTGGCGTGAGTGTGGCCTACGCCAGCACTCCCATGAATCTATCTCTCTTCTTTCTATGTGAAAAGACATATCTGCCCCCTTGTTTTAAGGAGGAGAGAGATTGACACATGGGAATGCTGATGTAGGCCACACTCCTAGACAGAAAACTGTTTCCCATAATTTTATTACTTTGATGATCTTTTTAATTTTTTGGGTACGAATAACTTTGATGATTGACTGCTTTCGTTTCTTCTTCTGATTCACAGGGATCACTTGTACCCAACGCGTTAAAGGAGTCTAGTTATTCCTTGACTGCTAATGTTGAGATCTGTCATAAGAGGCTAATTCTATGCATTGTTTTTGAACTACTTGTTCACTTCAAGGACAACAATCGATATGAAAACTACTACAATCGATATACAACCACCTTTTTTGATATTTCCGCTTCTATCCGCCAAAATGATAAAATAACCAAGTATCATCATTCAGTGAGAACTGAGGATTTTATGTATAGTCTTGATGGAGATAAAATCTACATCCACCCTTTCGAAGGCTTTGACTGGTTTGGGATTCCGTTGCAAGGAAAAGATGCTATTGAGATTTCATCTATTCGTTCATCAAATTATCTTGATTTGGTGATGCCCGATTGTAGAGTAATATTCTCGAAGCTTTTGTTCCAGGAACATAAGCTGCGAAAGCCTTCTGTATCAGATTTCTTCATGTGGGATTAATCAGAAATTCTTCATATGTTGGGGTTATCCAGCAATGTTCGTGAAGATAAGGTAGATCAGTTGAGGGCCCACCCCCAATCTAATCAGAAATTCTTCATGTGGATTAAATCTGAGTGGAGGAGGCGTACGTACGTCCTTTTTCTACACCGTATCCTTCCCTATAATTTACCGGGAGAATGTGTTCTGTGCTGCAGCGCAGGCTGCACCCAGGTACATGAACAGCCTGTGCAGGGGGTAGGGTGGTCGTTGCGCCCACCCCATTCAAATTTGTTTATTTTATTAATTTTACCTTTCTCCCTCAATCTCTTGAAGAACTTGTAATATTGTTTGATTTCTTTCTCTCTCAGTTTGATCAATAAGTGACAATTCAGAATTCCATTCCGTGTGAAACAGACCCATCCAAATGAAGAGGATTGCATGTGGAACTACTTTTTGTTGCTGTTGTTGCATAAGCTGGCTGTTCACCGTGATGCATCCTTTGTGGTATAATAAAATGGTATAACATGGAATTCACATACATATGATACTTATTTCTTCTTACAATATGTCGATTGAGAAATATTACTTCTCTGAGTAGGCGTCGGGCGAATAACATAGTTAATAGAAACGGTCTGGCGAGCCTGGTGGGTCTTATTGGACAATGTCTCGCAACACCTACACATTCCTTATATAATGATATTGCACAAGGGATCGGGCTCCTCTCTAGGGACCCCAACACCCACGGAGGCATCCCACGGCGTTGGGCTGCTGGGTGCGTGGGGATGTATGCCCGACTTGCATCTTGACTTACCCTATGCTGTTGGATGCATCCCTGGAGACGAGCCCAATGCGATCCACATTATATTTAATCTAAATTTCCACTAACATAAAAGGTTTTTTTGTTTTCGTTTTTTTTCCCAGTTAAAGCACTAGCATAAAAGTAACAGCAAACAATTGTATCCATACAAAAAATATAGGGAAGCAGTTTTCTATACAGGAATGTGGCCTACGCCAACACTCCCATGTGCTTATCTCTCTCCTCATTAATACAAGGGGCAGAGGTGTCTTTCATATAGGGAGGAGAGAGATAGACTCATGGGAGTGCTGGCATAGGCCACACTCCCGGACAGAAGACTTTTTCCCAAAAGTATAATAAGTGACCAATCTAATCGATTCTCTAAATATCTAATGGTCAGAATTGTTACATCATCAATCTAAACCATTCTCTAAGTATTTAATGGTCAGAATTATTACATGACAAATTCACACATAATAGTTCCTGTTTTTGGTAATGAGCATAGCAGAGTTACTTGGGTCCTAGTTATAGATATTCCATTGAAGGAAGGACCATTCATAAAACTTTTTTTTTGTTTTTGTTTTTCTGAAATTCTAGGCATTTCCTCATGGACCAGGATCCTCTGTAGTACCGATGGGGCGGCGGTGCACATCCAACGGCACAGCAGAGGTCAGGCGGCACCAAGGTTTTAAAACTCGGGTTTCGACAAGGTTTCGACCAGCCAAAAATTGAGTTCGTCTCAGTTTCGACCATATCTCGATTGAAATCTGGGATTTTTTCCCATTGATGGGGAAACTAACGTTTCGACCCTAAAGCAAGGTTTTTTAGGCCTGATTTTTTGCAGGTTGCCAATTTTTCACATTTTAAACACAATCCATGAATTACATTGACAAAAAAAATCACTGAAAATAGTACTTGTGGTTATTGACCCAAGTTTACTAACGTACACGCTGATACGATACAGACACTGTTGGCCAAACAACGGTCCAGGGATCAAACCATGGTTCCTTAGGGAGACCAAGATATTTATCTTTAGGGTTTTGCACGCCCTGGGTTAGCCCATGGTGTCCCATGGGTGCCCCATTTTAATTTTAGGGTTTCCCATGGTCGGCCATGGGAACCCTGGTGCATCCCTATTAGGGTTTCTCCTTCCCTATTGCATTCCATAAAATTAATTATCACAATAGGGACGGAGAAACTCGTCTCTAGTCCATCACATGGCAAGAGGGATCCATCCCATACTCGAATGCGCAGCGGAAAATAATCGATTCGAGTTTCTTTCGCATCCCATAAATATTAATAATCAATAAATGAAGGAATTAATAAAGAACGCTAACCTGGTGAGCCTCAAGTGTTGCTCCTCCAATAGACGTGGTTCTTCCTCCAATGAGCGCTCCAAGCAAGCAGATCTCGAACCTCCAATGGTGCTACCAAGGTTCTACACGCCAATCCCAGATGCCCTCAAACTCCTCGCCACAGATCTAGGGTTTCACAAACCCTAACTCTCAAACACAGTGAGAGAAGCAAGAAGAAGAAGAGAGATCACAAGAGGGAGAGAGAAAAACCAAAAACGCAGGAGAGAGAGTGTCTGCTCCAAAAATGTGGAGAGCTTCTCTTCTACGTATTTTTGGTCCCCTATTTATAATAATAGGGTTTAATTAAATCCTAGATAGATTTAATAGAGCCCTAGTGAGAGTCGACTCTCTCTCTCGACCTGGATACCTGTTTAAACTCAAAGTGCTACACAGTGAAGAAGCGAATCTAATAGGGAAAGTATTAATTAGATTCTTTATTTAATTATTAATGGATAATAATAATTAGCACCAAATCCATTAATTAAATAAAGAGCCAATTAAATTAGCAAATTCCAAATAACTCCCTATATGATAACAATTTATCATATACAACCCCCCCACTAATCAACACCATCATTATGGAATCTAGGGCATGTACACATGTACTGCCAAACCCCAATCCATAGTACATGTCCATATAAGAGCGTCTGTGCATCCGATCGGGTCCCGCAAAACTCGATAAAACACTTTATTTGAAATAACTATAAATAATGTATCATTTTATGTAAAATAAATTTTGCAAAACCATTTCCAAAACGGTACTGGATCCAGATTCTGATCCGACCATGCACAGACAGTCTCTATCTTGGTGTTCCCCAATCGGGCAGTGGTGACCATGTTGGATAACTCCTTCACTCACAAAGTGTTCACGTATTCCCAGAACACCGGCTTTCACTCGCTTGAGTCTCAGTCATTGATGAACCAAAGAATGCGATCACACTTTACAGTGACAGGTTCCCTCAGTGCATGTGTCGGTGACACATGTCTATCCCTTCCTACATCTCGGCAAATACATGAGGGAATCGACAAAGTAGATTCTTCGCCAATGCACACATCAAACATGTGAGCACTCGCATTCGTACCCTGACATCACATGTCTAGGCATACCCAATGCGACGACCATATGATAAGGGTGCCCAGCCCAAACCCTAGTCGTGACTACCATTTTAAGTATAACTTACGGACACATAATGCTCAAAAAGTTTATATCGCATGTGACAATATTAAACTAAAATGTATAAATGTTCAATACAAAGGTGAACCGGGTTGAACCAGATCAAACCGGGTTTGATGGACACACACTTGTCCAACAGACACTACAGTGGTATTATAAATTTATAATTAGTTCACATAATTATAAAGTACTTAAACCCTGAAAAAATACATTGAATCCAAATAAAACATTAAAATGCCCCTCTTCAATTCCATGCGGAGTTTCTTGGTGGGTCTAATCCACGAGAGCGTCCCATTAAAGATTGCGAAGCCGTTCCTCCGAATACACAACATACGTATCCCATGACAATAATATTAAATGCTCTCAAGAGAACAACAATTAATCAAGAACAAAACAACTCGTGCCAACAAAACCCATCAAAATCTAATAGGAAGCCAGCACATATAGGAATACAAAGCCAATTATTAAACCACCGTTGTCATAATAATTTAGACCAAAACCCCCAGGAGATGAAAATTTTGAAAATAAAAAGAGAAAGGTACTCAGGCAGTGATTGGCATTGAAAGCTGTAACAGTGAAAGGTCCATCAGGGTCATCGATAACAACCGACTCGCCGACCTCAATTCCGACAAATAGCGAATCCTCTACCTGCAAAGAAACATAGAAACGAAATGGGTATCTCTACTGAAGCGGGAACGAAAGAGGAGAATGCGAGAAAAAAGAGGGGAGGGGCGAACCGAAAGGAAACCATAAAACCTGCGGGAATAATTGAAGGATCAGGGTTTTCATAAGGTGGGTAGCATAAATAGGGTATGGAGAGTAGAGAGAAATTCCAGTGCACTGGTCTTTGTGGGTGTGAGTGAGGAAATGGTATCTCTTCCTTCTTGAAGAAGGGCTCCAAGCATTGAAAAAAATAAATGACAGCCTTGGTACTATTATTCTTCAAAAATCGTTGAAAAAAGTAAATGACAGCCTTGGCTACGACGGTTTCGTACTGGTTTCGGTCGAAACTAGTGCGAAACCGAAGATTTTTTAAAGTTCAGTTCTAACTCGTCTCAGAACCTGTCGAAACCGAGTTGTCTCGGCGGTTTCGACAGGTTTCGACCGAGTTTTGATTCCATGGTACATGGCACACATGACTTTTGTTGTGCCGCCGGAAGTGCACCGCCGCCTCGTCGGTACTATAGAGGATTTTAATACTTTCCTCAGGTTGATTGATCTTTGGTGACTGACTGTAGACTTACTTTCTGGGACATGGGGCATGATTTTAGTGCATGGTATCGGTCAACCCGAAAACCAATACGGTATTAATTAGATCGATATCAGCATGGATTACTGTATCAGATAAATTTACCTCTTATTATCTAAAAATGGGTTTTCTGACAATTTCGCTACTTGTTCATACTGTGTTACTGATATGGTATCGACACAATATCGAAATCAATCACTTACAAAACCGGTATGTATCACCCGATACATTACCTCAAACCATGGACATGGGGTGCATGAGAGAAAAAAAATCTAGAGTTTGTAATACTT
Source organism: Telopea speciosissima (assembly GCF_018873765.1). NCBI lineage: Eukaryota > Viridiplantae > Streptophyta > Magnoliopsida > Proteales > Proteaceae > Telopea > Telopea speciosissima. The sequence goes on from NC_057924.1 coordinate 53,814,487, forward strand.
TCTAGAATTACTTCTATAACCTCAAAAGCATCTACAAAACGACATAATAACGAGGGCATGGTTGTTGCACCTAATTGTTGACTTCCATTAAAGCACAGAAGTGTCTAAAACTTTCTCTAGGAGTATGTTTTTTGTTAAAGGTCAGCAAAGTATGTATTAATAAAAGAAAAAATGAGCTACAAATAAATCTTGAAAACTGCCATTAAGCCTTCACTGAAGTCAATCCTTTCTCCTTCGACAATGCCATTAGCAAAAGACCTAACCCGGCCGAACTAAATACAATAAAATGGAGTGGAAGAGCCCAGGTCCCCAAAAAAGAAAGGGGAATTAAGTAAATCTATGTAAATCTAGAAGTAAGGAAACAAATCTAGTATACAAACCAATTAATAGAGGAGGGACGTCCTCCTACATCTTCTCTGCAACTTCAACTTCATGGCTGGACAGGCCGAGGCTTCCTCTTCCTCCTCCTCCTCCTATGCCGCCACCGCTAGATCTTCAACTTATGACGTGTTTCTCAATTTCAGAGGTATAGAAACTCGCAGAAATTTCACTGGCCACCTCTACCGTGCCCTGAATAGAGAACATACCCATGTCTTTATGGATAGCTGCAAACTATGGGAAGGAGAAAAGATTGGGCCAACACTTACAGATGCAATCAAACGGTCCAAAATCTCTATTGCTGTTCTTTCCAAAGGCTATGCGAATAGCAAATGGTGCTTGATGGAACTTGCCCAGATGTTGGAGTGCCATAGATCCAACGGTCAGATTATTCTGCCAATATTCCTCTATGTTGATCCATCTGATGTTCGACATCAGACAGGAAGTTTTGAAGAAGCCTTTCTTCAACATGAGTGTTGGAAGGAAGCTTTGAGAGAGGTTGGGAATATGAAGGGATGGGTTCTTACTTCTTAATGAAGAATATGGGTAAGTCTTATTTCATACTCTTGTTTTTCTTCTTCTTCTTTTTAAGGTACGGTTAAGAAAAGATAAAGAAAAGAAATACTTTCATACCCTATTTGTTTATTTTGTGGTTATTACTTTATTATTGTGGTCGTCCCTTTTATACATGATGCAGAGTCATGCACACAACCGTTGATTAGAAGTGTGGAAACACGTAATATACACAGTCTGATCCATCCAATGGTTGTGTTCATGATCGTGCACACAACCTTTTGGACTTTGGTAATTTATCTTATCTTTAGGTCTAACAAAGTGTTATATATAAGATTCTAAAGAAAATATACTTATTTTGGTAGGTGTTAAGAAGTTAGAACTATCAAACATGGAACTTGATACCATTTCAAGCACACTTCTCATTTGTTGTCATGAGGTTTAAAGTAGGGCATAAAATTATATTTTTCAAAATGAAAAATTAAGAAAAAAAAATCATCTTTTATACAAGGAATGGGGCCCTTATGGCTCCTTTTTCGTTTTTATTTTTTGTGGGGGAGGGGGGTGTTCTTGTGTCCACAAATTTCAATTTACTTGGATGATTTTCTATTGTAGAGAATTCTTAGAGTAGAAGGAATCATCTATCCCACTGGCTTGCCGATTGATTTATCTTTTGAACACTTTGAGAGGATGTCCAGACTAAGAATCCTCAACATTAACCCAAAAGGTTTCATGGGAGACTTTTCACGCCTTCCATTTGCACTAAAATGGTTCAGGTGGAATAATTTTTCTTGGGAAAATCTACCAACTAATTTTTATCATAAGAGATTAGTTCATCTCGACCTATTATGCATTTAGCACGATTAAACAAGCTTGGGGTATCGGACCTCAAGATGAAAATAAGGTATAGCATTTCACTTTTTCTTCTCATTTAATTGTTAAGTTTTATGGATAATACTTATATTCTCTTTGTTTGAGAGCGGTTCCAAAATTTGAAGGTTCTCAATCTTAGTAATTGTGGATATCTGTTAAATTCCCCAGACTTTTCATGGTTTCCTTTCTTGGAGCAATTAAATCTTGGATACTGCAGATCCTTGGATAAATTACACGAATCCATCGGGCAATTGAATGAACTCAAAATTCTTATTCTCGAATTCTGTGACTCACTGAAGGAGTTACCTTTGCTCCAATCGAAGCTTCAAGTATTAGATGCCAGCAATTGTTATTCGTTGGTAAGACTCCCGGATTTGTTCTTGCTTAAAAATTTGAAGAGATTATCTCTCAAAGATTGCGAGATGCTTGAAGGGATTCCATGCCCTGTGGGAGAAATATCCATGGATGATTTAGATTTGGATGCAAGAGGATGCTATAAGTTGACATGTCCTGCAGGGAACATACTTCGCCAGGTCTTTTCACTGTCTTGTTTTCCCTTACTCCAATTGGAACTATTAGTTGATCTCAATGGAAGGAATCCTATTCCTGTAGTCTTTCATATTCTCGCATTTTATCACATTCGAAACTCATTTTATTTTATCACATTGCAATAAAATAAAATTAGTTTCTATATAAGTAGAATTCTATATCACATGTGATAAATATGAGAATATGGAAGACTTGGGGCGCGAAATAGCTGGGCTCCTTCCGTTGAGACCCACTAACTAATAGGAACCATTAGAAAATTACCAACTAGTTTATTATTTTGATGATTGATGGCTCCTTTACTTTCCGTTCTTCTAATTTGCATGCAGGGATCATTTTCACCCAACAGATCATAGGAATTTAGTTATTCCTTGATAGCTAATGATGGGATCTGCATTGAGGGGTTAATTCTGTGCATTGTTTTGGAGTTCCCCTCTGACTTCTTGGTCAATCCGAAATTCGAACCGCGCCAGCCATTAACCATCTATTTAGATATTTCCGCATCTATCCTCCTCCAAAATAAAAAAACACTAAGGTGCTGTCATACACTAAGAATTGAGGATGTTGAGTTTACTACTGATGTAGATATAATCTACATTCACCATTTCAGAGGCTTTGAGTGGTTTGGGATTCCGTTGCAAGGAAAAGATGCTATTGAGAATTTACATATTCGTCAATCAAAGTATTTGGATGACTTCATACCCAAATCTAGAGTTAAATTCTGGAAGCTTTTGATTGAGAAACCTGGTCAGAAAAAGCCCAATGCAACAGATTTCTTCAATTGCTCAGATTCTTATAAAGGAAAAGAAAAGATGGGAGAAGATGACGAGAAACTGAGGCCCAGAAGGAGAGCTCGTCTACAAGACAACAGTGATGATGCTCAAGTACTGATCAATATTTGATTCCCGGCCCGGCAGAATTGAAAGAATTTAAGCCCTTCTCCGAGTTGGAGAGGCGTCCATATTGAGTGCTACTGCATCACCACTTCTAGACGAAGATGATGAGACAGCTTGTCCATCTCCCGTTGAAGAGAAATCTTCTCATCTGTTTGACATTTGAGAATATGGCGTTGTTGAGGGCTATTGGGAGAATCGTGTAAGTTTGTTGCAGTTGCATAAGCCAACTAACTGTTCTTGATGCGTCCTTTGTGATACAAAATGAGTGAAACATGGACAATTTATTCATTTGCACTTTTTAAGTTAGTAATTAAGTTCTTAAAAAAAAAAAAAAAAAAAAAAAAGTTACCACTTAATGAACATTGGATTACAAGACTTAGTTAGAATGTAATATGTATATGCGTAGTTAGGGAGTGAAGAAGATCTCTCGAGTCTTTTTCTGTACGTAGGGGGTTGCAGCGGAAAATGATCTCTTCTAGTTCTCTGCCTGGCCCAGTTCACCCATAATAAGGAGGGTGGACCCCACCCGGGTAGAGTGTTCGGGCAGGGGTAGTGTGGTCATTGCACCCCCTCCCTTTATTAGAGGCATTGGGGGAACTAAGCCGGGCAGTGAACTGGAGAGGACAAAGATCCGGTTGCAGCTACTTAACTTCCAGAGAGTCTTTTTCTGTACGTGGAGCCGGACGGAGCGAAGAAGATCGAGAAATGGGGAGGAAGATCACTAAACCACGTACAGAAAAGGACTCTTTGGCCTCCTTTGTCCCCTCCAGTTCCCTCAGTGCCTCTAATAAATGGGGCACAATGACCGTCCTACCCCTGCTTGGGTGGGATCGACCCCCCCCCTTATTATAGGCACCGGGGGAACTAGGCCGCTCAGGGAACTGGAGGAGATAATTTTCTCTATATTTACATTGATGATGACAACATCTCTTTTCCATCAATATTTCACACATCCTCGTACTTTTACCTTTATTACCTCTTAAGTTCCTGAGCTGTGAATTTTAAGGGAAACAATTTGGCACACCCGGTGGGACACTCAATACATGATGCCAGACACGAGAGCGAGTCAACGCAACAAGGATAAGGAAGTAGAATCTGATGGCGGAAATGAGGATCAGTTGGTGGTACGTAGGGAGGAGCAACACGAAGCTGGCATACCTTCTTATGTAATCTTGATCCTACAGGAGCAGGCCTGTGCGACCGCTGAAACTCAGGCCTCTGTGAAAACAGGAATGGACGACATACGGAGAGGAGCCGGTCCACAACTTGTCTAAAAATGAAGTGAGTTCTAGAGGCCTCAACTCAAGCCTAGCCTGTCCCTGCCAGGACCATGAAAAACCTAAACCCAGCTCAACCCTATGTTAATCTCAGGTCTGGCCCAGCCATGTCCGCGCGTAGGACAGGTTAGGGCTGGATAGGTTTTTCTGACACCTCTAAAAGATCTATTGAATGATATAATATCAGTCATATTATATATTTAATGAAAATGAATTATAATTTTTGGCGGAGTACACCCTAAAAATCTCCAACTCATATGCCAAAGTTTCAACCCAAACAAATCTTTTTTTTTTTTTGATGGAATCAACCCAAACAAATCTGACAAAATTCAATAGTATAACAAATTCCTTTGGGAGAGAATGACTTTCATCACCCTAGACTTTGTAGAATACTTCATAAACGAACTTATTTTGATCCAAATTCTACACTACAACCAGTTTCTTTATGAGAAAATTTCTTCTCCCCTAAATTTTGCTTATTATCACAAAAACTGTACTTTGCCTACAAAAAAATAAAAATAAAAAAATAAAAAAATCCTACATCAGTCTAAAGGTGGTTACAAGAAACTATATTTCAACAAATATTGATCCGGGCAAATTTCATGGACATCCCTATAACTATTCGAAAAGGCAAGTACACCCTAAATTTTGCAAAAATATCAACGACTACCCTTATTTAATGATTATATTTCAACTAAATCCAGTCCTTTAGTCTTTTGCATTTAAGTTGCTGTTAATATTTTTATAATGGCAAAATTACCCTTTCAACAGGGTAAACTCCCCATAATACCCTTAAGGATAAAACCCTAAATCTCATTATCTCTGTTCATCGTTTTCACAGAGCAGCGTCGTCGTCCCAAGCCCAAAACCATGGCCGATAACCTGAATTGATTTCTGCTTCGATGTGCAAAAAGTATTTCAGGCTTTTGAGCTCCAGAGAACAACAGAAAATTAGCCAGAAACAAAACCAAATTGAAACAGAAATTTCATCTCATACGGATCGAACAGAAGTGATGATTAGAAGAAATATAATCAGAAGAGATTATAATTAAGCAGATGTAGGAAATAGTACCGGGCCAAAGATGATCGGAAACGGCGATGAAGAGACTCTGAACAAACTTTCTTCTTAATTTGTTGTTACTGGGTTTGATTTTTCCTCTTAGCGGAGATTCCAAGAAGACCAACCGTGCGTGCCGTGAACATCTCCTACTATTTCTGCTGAAAAGATCAAGCTTACAACGATACGCACACCTGTTCCTTTAAAGTCGAGGAGCGAGAGAGAGAGAGAGAGAGTTTGATGGCTAAGGCTTCAATGGGGGCTCTCGTGCCATCAGTGAAGTCGGAGGCAAAATTGTCGTCAGCGGTGATAGGGTTTTCGGAGGCAGTTGCTAAAACTGCAGAATTAGGAGAAGGCGTATGAGCTCCACCGGCGGCGGCAGCGACAGCGACGGGTGTGTTTGAGCTCGATAAGGACTTCCTGTATTTTGCCTTTTTCCTGCTTCACAGAGAGAGAGAAAGAAACCCACAGAGACAACAGAGAGACGACGAGCCGAGGAGGGCTGTAGGGGGTGGCGGGGTTGCAGGGGAGCAAGAGAAGGAGGGCTGGAGGTGGTGGCGGCGGCGGCGGCGGAAGAAACAGCAGCAGGGGAGCAAGAGGAGGAGGGCTGGAGGTAGTGGTGGCGGCGGCGGCGGCGGAAGAAACAGCAGGGGGAAGGTTGACATTTTTAAGGGTAAAATTGACATTTTAATTTTTGGGGTAATTTTGCTTAACGTCAGGGGGAAGGTTGACATTTTTGCAAAATTTAGGGTATACTTGCCTTTTTGAATAGTTATAGGAGGTGTTTGTGAAATTTGTCCTATTGAACCTAATCCCATTATATTTGGGTAATTTACACATACCATCCCTAAGGTTAATGAAAGTATAATTTTACCTTTCAGTTTTGGATAATTCTGTATATCCCCTGAGGTGTACAAACGTTAACAAATACATCCATTCCGTCAGTTCATGACTAAGAGTGTTAAAATTAAGAGGTAAAATTACAAAAATACCCTTTTAACAAAAAAAAAAAATTAACCTGCAACTCATCCTCCCCAAATCGTTTAGGGTTTGAAAAAGGGGAGGATCAGTTGGGTTGTCGGTGTTGTTAATTTCTTGGTTTTAATGGTGAATAGCAGAACACCTGACACCGTATCACAATGAGACTTATATAACTGAGGATCGTTGATCTTTGGTAATGCTATTGGATTAGAATCTATCATCTTTAAGATTCGCTTCTGATATGATTTTCTGCAATTCGTGAATTGGAAAGATCTCAATCCAAGCGTGTCGATAGGTGTTTTACAGATCTATAGTCGATGTTTATTCCTTTGGTTCCTCCCTTTCTCTTGCTCGCTCCTGCACTTTCGACAATTATTTTCCTTCCATTTTTTCCCTCCCCATTAATCAGGTTCTTTCACAATTCTCGTATATCTTCAAAACCCTTCTCTCAAAGTTTATTGAAACCCTATTCTGGACCAATCCAATGATTGGAATTTGAATACAAAAAGCTTTAATTGGTTCAATTTTGCGTATCTCGCTTGGTGTTCGCTACGCTTTCTGAAAGTTCGTACCTCGTCATCCGTTGCTTTACACCTGGTGGTGGATTCATCCACACTTTCCCCCTCGGCCGTGCTACCTCTGTTATTCTCGCCTTCTTTCTCTCTGTAACTCGATTTTTTATCAGGACTTTGTTCTTGATCTAAACCCGTTTCTGTTAAGGTTCGTCGACATTGAAGAAATATTGAGATTGAAGGCCTACTGGTTTACCATTTTAGTTTCATTTATCCTTGAATTTTGGAGGTGTTGTGGGCAGGGTTTTGATAATTTTTTGGCTGAATTTTTGGGCTGGGTTCAAGACATGGGCATTTGATCTTATTAACTTTAAGGGTTTCTGTTTCAATTACAGTGTTTTCTTTGTTTCTTTTTCCGATCATTTTTTTGTGGCGTTCCAGCGCTGCCCGTCTTTTCTTAGGCACTCATCTTCCCCAAATCGTTGGGGAAGATGAGTTGTAGGTTTTTTATTTTTTTCCTTTCTTGGAGGGGCATTTGTATAACTTTACCCTTTGATTTTAACACTATTAGTCATGAATTGACAGAATGGGTGTATTTGCTATTTGGGGAAGATGAGTTGCAGGGTTTTTATTTTTTCCTTTCTTGGAGGGGCATTTGTATAACTTTACCCTTTGATTTTAACACTATTAGTCATGAATTGACAGGATGGGTGTATTTGCTAACGTTTGTAAAGCTCAAGGGGTACGCAAAATTATTCAAAACTGGGGGGTAAAATTATACTTTCGTTAAACCTCAGAGGTGGTATGTGTAAATTACCCTTATATTTATTATTCAACATTTCCCACCACTGTATAAAAGGTAGTTCTAACCCAACCTTTTTCATACTACTTTCCTTATTTTGTCTCATCATGTGGCTCCTACATCAATGTGGGAGCCAATGAGAACGTGCACAAGGGCATCAACATGGATGAGATTTTGCCTAGTGATGATGTACTTTTTTGAAAGCTGTTCAATCTCTGTTGGTGTGTATGTGTGTGTGTTTAGTTTCATTTATTTATGTTGCGATGTAGGATCTTGATGTCGTGTTGTGTGTCAAAATCTTAACTGAAATTCTTATTAATTGTGAAACACGAATGAGATTTTTTATTTCACAGGGAATGAGGTGGCAATTTTACATTGTCCTTGACCGTAAAGGCCACTAAACCAGGCAGTGTTCTTCTATCCATGTAGTATATATGATTCCACATTTCTATCATTATAAAAGGTAGGGCCATGAAAAGTTTCAACAACTTACTCATAAAGTCACACAGTCACCACACAGAAAACTACTGATTTTTCTCATTAACCTGCCACTAGGGGTGTAATCATTCCGCTCGAATATCTCAACCCTAGGCCGATCCTATCGGACTCAGACCAGACCAGGATCGGCCCAAGCTCAATCATTCCTCTCAAATATCTCAACCCAAAGCCAACCCTATCGGGCTTAGAATTGACCAGGACCGGTCTAAGCCCAACCCGAGGCAGAGAAATTTCATCTTGGACTACCCATAGGTTGAAAAGTCCAATCCAAGCTCTGAGATTTCTAGTAGGCTTTTGAGGTGGGTTCTGAGCCTCTGACTCGTCTAAAAACGTCTGTACATTTCACCAATATAGAAGTTGATCCCTATCCCATTACTGCGTTTGGTTGCGTAAATTTCTGGATGTCTGCATTGATTCAGATGTAACATCCATAGATCAGAATATCTGTGGATTTGAAATTTCTGGATGCCTGCTTTAGTTCTCAGTTCGGTTACCCTGATTCTGAAACCTGAATCTACCAGAATAACTGTTTGGTTACTTCACCTTTGCAACCATTCGAAGTTATTTTCTGTCATTAGCTTCTGAATTCAATTTTCTATTAAGCTTTGCATACTCTTTACTGCTGTCTGATATGCAGTTGCTGGTAATTGCGGTGTTCTCAGCTGCTAAAAGACGGCCTGTCCAAATTTTGGAATCATTTCCAGCACACCACCCCATCACACATCATCAGTTTATTACTTGAAGATCAATTCGAACATTTCAGACAATCAAAACCCTAAAATTAAACCGAAAAGGGGAAAGAAAAAAAAACAGATTTTATAATTACCAAGGTAGAGTAATTTAGGGTGAAGGCTATTACATCTGCCAGTGTTTTGATCGGAGAAGAAACCAATTCTGAAAGGTAAGAATTCAAAGCGATGTTGTACTTAGTCGACAATGCAATTGATTCACCACTTTCACTGGAATTTAGTGTTACACCGATGCTAGCTATTTGCAGAACGAGAGAGAGAGAGAGACAGAGAGACAACGAGACAGAATGAGAGAGAGAGAGAGAGAGAGACAGAGAGACAAAGAGAGAACGAGAGAGAGAGAGAGAGAGAGAGAGAGAGAGAGAGAGAACGAGAGAGGAGCAGAGCTACAGACGGCAACAATGAGAGAAGAGACAGAATGAGGGAGGAGCAGAGTTGCAGACGGCAACAACGACGGCGGCGACGAGGAGGAGCAGCGGCGATGAGGAGGAGCAGCAGCGACGATGGTGACGAGGAGCAGCAACGATGACGGTTGCCGTGAACTTTGAAAATCTCGATTTTTTTGAATCTCCAGATGTCGAGGCTTTTATACAAAGGGTTGAATCTTCAGATTTCACCTCTTAAGGTGAAATTTGAAGATTCACGATTTTTAATGTAACTAGTGGATCTCTAGATTTTTGTGTATCTCCAGATGTCATCTCTTAAATCAACCAAACACTACGTGAAATTGAAAATCATGATTCTGTTGATTTAACATCCATGGATATACGCAACCAAACACGTACTTAGTTGTTTCACAGGATCATCGAGTATTTTATCCCAATGCCCATTGAGATGTATATATAGCTTCTCTAAGTAGGTGCCATACAAACTTTATCAAAGGAGAGAAAATAAAGTACATGCCATTCTGTCCTCGTGAAAGCCTTCATATCTAACGTTTGTAAACCTCTAATTTCAAATTAAAAGACAATCGGGGGGATTAATGAGGGAACAAAAGCCAAACCGTAACCAACCAAAACCCCACTGTAGACACCACATTTTGACACCTTGAAAGTGTGTCTTGGCAATGATGGCCAAGGACGTAACTCGTGTGGTGACTGAATGGCAAGAATTACCAAATTATCCCTACCCCACTTTTTGTAACCAAACAGTCCCAAATAGAACCTAAACCCCTAGAATAGCCTTATTTAACCATTTTAAGTCCACATTTGAAGTTTCACCCAAATTCGGCACCTTTTGTGAAAATGACCGTTTTGCCCCTGGCATGGTTCTTGGTACCCGAGCCACCCGATGTGACTTGAAACCATTTGGATAACTTTATTTGGTCATATTGTGCTTACACATAAAATCTCATGTAATTCCGGTATCATTTGGACCTTGATCGGTGTGAAACACCATTTATGTGTTTTCCTCGATATCTGTGCCACTTTTAGGCAAAATCCGGCCATATCTGCCATACGGATGGAAAGTACGTGTTGAGACCTTCGTGGCGCGTCAAAATCGGCCATTCAGATCAAAAGATATTGATGTTTGAATGTGGACCTTTAAAATAGAATCTTTAATGATTTATATTAAAAAAAAAATGGGGCAAACTGAGTTGACCCGAATCAGGTCAACCCAGTCTAACCCGGCCCAGCTGGACTGTCGGCAGGGGACAAACCCCCACCATTTAGGTTGAGCCACACAAGGCCCATCACCCATGCCCACATGCGCAGGCCTAGGCAAGCCAAAGTCGTGCCTGTCAGCCCTGCTATCCACCCACCTTATCCCCAGCCATTAAGGCCCCAAGGGTCTTTGAGACCTTTCCTCGAATAAATTTTCCCCTTTAAATAGGAGGCCATTTGGAGGGTTTTAAGGAAGAGAAAAATCATGATAAAAATACCTTCGTGAAGCCCATGATCCCCTCTTTCAATCCATGCTAGATATATCCCGAGACCATGCTCCAGTAGATATATAAAATTCCATAAATACACCTTTCTCACCACTCTTGCCATTTGAGGCAACCACATTCGGAACGGCTTTCAGAGGTTTCCAGCGACTATTTACAGTCAAACAAGGTTACCCAAGCTGAGCCCAGGCCTTTCCACGCTTCAAGGGTATTTCTATATATTTTTATATATTTTATTTGATTTTCTTTACATAAAGAGGCTGTTTTTCAGTTACAAAAATATTAAAAATAGTACAAGATTGATAAAATCTTGAAATTTTTAGGGAATATGTTTCCCACTGTTTTTTTATGTCCACTAATTTTCCTAATCTCCAAATCATGTGTTTTGGGACACTTTTGCCCTTGTGAATATTTTGGGGTTTTGCAAGAGTGGGGCCCACAAAGTTGGATTCGGGTTTATCCACTGACATGACTGTGAAGAGCATGTTTATCTTAGTATGTCAATGTTTTAGTTTTGTCTGATTTGGATTTTTAATATTTATTTTGTATTTTCTTTGTTCTAATCCATGTTTTTACCATCCAAAAATATATAAAAAAATGTTTTTTTTTATGACTTTCTTTACAAGCAAGGACATGGAGTGTCCTCTGTAATGCATCATATTACAGAGAACAATCCCTAACCGTGTGTGAGTTTGATTTGTATGTCATCCATGCCTTTTCTCACCACAAGGGTATAATGGTGATTTTGTAGGTGGAAAACCCCAAAAAATAAAAAATCTCAAAAAATCAGAAAAAGATGCTTTTATGCATAACATGCTGTTTTAGAATGTTTTAGGATGTTTTCATATGCATACATGCATATCATGTGACATAATCATGCATAAAGCTCATTCTTGCCCTTAGGGGCATTTTGGTAATTTTACCAAATGTGGATCCAATGTACCATCCAGTAGCATTATTTGGCATTTTAGTAATTTTAAGATGTTTAATGACATATCAAATGCCTGAAATTACTTGAAAGTGCACGTTCTTGCATTTTTACCATTTTGCCCTTCAGGGGCATTTTGGTCATTTTGTGATCGAATCATGTTTAGGGCCCTAGAAAGGTTTATGTCACTTTATTTGCATGTTTTAACTTTCATAGGCACGTTTTAAGTATAAGCTTGCATTTTCATGCATATTTATATTTTTGCCCTGACAGGGGCATTTTGGTAATTTTTACCACCTTGCATCTCTATAGCATTTCATGTGCTCTTGATGATCCAAATGCATGATGTTAATGTTATTTAATCATGTTTTGCTTATTTACATCATTTAAATATGATTTCATGCCTTTGTACATATTTTGGCCCTTTAGTGGCATTTTCATAATTTTGGCTATTTTGGCCTATTAACTGTTTTGCTTATCAATTATTGTCCTTCTCCATTATATAATTAAACTTGATTTTCTTTTTTACAGTCAACCATATTTTTTATCATAGAGTTAGGCTTTCTAATTTAGGTAAAATCAATTAATTAGTTTAATTAGGATGCATAATGTACATAATCACCAAACTTAGAAGTAGTAATTAGGATTAAAATATTAATCTTAATTAGCCTAATTAGGTTCATAAATTTCAATCAAGTTAATCAAAAATCTTCAAAAAAATTAGTTTAATTAGGTGCATGATATTTATAACACAACAGTACACAATAGAGTTTGGTCTAAGAAGACCGGCCATCGATCGGGCGGTTGCTGGGTGCCTAACACCTTCCCAGCCCGTAACTTGACACTTACCCAGAGATCTGGGGCAGACCATCCATTGAGTCATTGGAGTTAATTTAGCGCCCCTTCTGCGAAGGAGGGGCACCATTCATGGGTCCTAGACCCTACATCTAGGTGGCGACTTCCATTTTTCCATTTTTCTTCTTTCCCCGGGGTGAATACGCCAGCGACCCTCCGTCCGCTGCACCTACACCCACCCACCCGGTTTAAACCTCTAATTCAACGAAAAGCCTTCCATTTATTTATTCAAGCTATGAGTTCTTAGAAAAGGTGTTTTTTTATATGGGGATGAGAGAGATAGAGGTGTCCTTTCATACCTTCCTCAAAACAAGGGGACAGAGGTGTCTTTTCATATGAAGATGAGAGAGATAGATTCATGGGAGTGCAGGTGGAGACCACACTCTCGGACAAAGTTCTTTTTCTCATTTTTTAAAATAAATTTTAAGAATAAGACAAGAAAAAATCAATAGAATGTTACAAAGAACAAGAAGATGTTGTATTCTTTGATTCCAATGTCATCTAAGCATAAAAGTTATCCCAAACTAGGGGTGAAACAGGGCCGAGTTGGGTTGGGTTTTTTAAAACCCCACCTCAACCCTAAGTTCTCTTAGCTCAAAGCCCAACCTGGCCCTAGGTCGGGTTGAGATATCTCAGCCCAGGCCCAACCCTGTAGGGTTCAACTTAGCCCAACCCAACCCTGATTGACCCTGATCAGGCCAGGCTGGGCCAGGTTGGCCCCTATTGACCCTGATTTTTGCCCTTTACATCATCCTATGCATTAAAAAAATAAAACGCATGTGATTGGGTATCAGTTGTTTCTTACGCAATTGACTATTAAACTTTTCTTTGGGTTAAAAAACTTAGTCCAATCTTAAAATTGTAAATATTTTCGTTCAATAAATAATTAGTCTTTTATTGTAAACCAAGAGATAAATTGGTACTGAATAAAATAGCAAAATGTAAATAATAAATTGTAAACGGATAACCTAACACAGGGTCAGGCTGGGCTGGGCTTAGCCCGAGGCTTCAACCCTGGCCTAGCCCGACCCTGACCTAGGGTCTGAAAATTTCAACCTAATTAACCGTCCTCAGGATTGAAAAATGCAGTCTAGGCCCTATTTGAACTTAGGGTGGGTCAGGGCGGACACGGGCGGACAAGGCCAAACTTACACCCCTATCCCACACAATTCTATATACGAATTTTTAAATACCCATAATAAAGGTAGTGACAGCCGCATAGTCCCACATAGAAAGCTAAAGAGTCGGTAATTTTCAAAAGCACGCAGAAGTAGCCTATGATTTTCCCCTTTAAATTAACTTGAATACCACAAAAAAATTGGAAAAATGACCAGATTAGCTAACATTGGGTTTTGGGTTATAAAATTGACCACCCAATGTTTATCTGAACGGAACTAGCTGGTTGGAGTTTGGGTATTACAAAAACAAAGAAAGTAACCCATCCTCCCCTCACCGTTATCCGGTTGCTGTGGCGATGACAACGAAGACTCAATCCAATCTTTGATCTTCATAACTCCTTTCTCAGTCCAACCTTCTTTGCTTTATCTTGTTTCTCTTTACCTAATTTGAATCCTCTACTGCTGAACTGCCCTGCAAGATCCTCTTTTCCAGTCAACTCCATGTCTTTGGAAATTCTGAGACCATCAGGAACGTGCAAATGAGTCTCAAGAGTGCAAAAGTTCTAGACAAAAGACAACATGACTTTTTTTTCTTTAACCACTCATCCTCTTCCACGTGTAAAAAGCTCACAAACATTTCTTTACATTCAAATTTAAATTTCTATTAAAAAAATCCGTAACTGGTAATTTTAATAAGATAAATTGTTACACCCAATCAATTTAAAGCAAAAGGAATATATAAACCAGTAAGCAATGATGATGGTGATTTTGGCTCGTAAAGTTTGAAATAGAAATAGATGTGTTTCTCCTTGCTTTTTCAAATGTGATGGGGTCCACCTGTAGCTTTTTTTTTTTTCGGTTTACACTAAAGAAATTCTTACCATCCAGAGGGTTGTCTTCTTGCGAACATTTTATTGTTTGAAATAAATAAAAAGTGAATGTGTTTTACATGTGTTTAAAATGTTAAGGAAGAATGTTTTCTGCATAGGACGCAGGGACTATGCCCACTCATAATACGGATTAGAATGAACATCATGCCCCCATGTATGATAGAAATTTCATCACCTTTTGTTCGATGCGGGCACTCTCATTGGTTGGCACGCATTGTGTGGTCCCTACATCCCACCCAGAAAACAGAACCCCAAATATTAAAATCCAAACGAATTCATTTTAAAACGCATTTTAGTGGATCTGGCTTTTCTCCAACCATGGGGGGAGCTGGAGGATCCAACCCAACCAAAACAGGGTGGTTTGGTCATTTGTCCACCTGTGAAATGATCCAAAAACCCCTATTTTAATTGGGCTGGATCCTCCATCTCCCGCCATCGCTGGAGGAGAGCCGAATTACATTTTAACCAACTATGGTTAGACATAAAAAGAGAAGGAATCAGATCTCATTAAATAGTTTTTGACCAATTAAATTATGGTTTTGAAAAATAACTCTAAATCAAGAGGATATTGGTCAAGCATGCTTAGAAAAGATTCATTGATCTTGTACCAAAAAAGAAAGAAAAAAAAAAGATTTCAGAGATCAACATAATTAATATCTGCGACATGACAGGATCCACGGGATGGTTTTAGGATGGGAGAGCAAGGCCACTTGGATTTTAAAAAAAAAAAAAAACAAAGGGTACCCGAGATCATAGTTTGAAAATCAAGTTTTCTAATTAGACTCATCTTTCAAAAAAATCCGTTGATATAATCTTGTAATATGTGGTCAAAAGAAGTCATATTTTTTATTTTGTAGTTAAATAGATATGTACAAATAGTAAAAAATAAAAAAAATTATAGGAAAATCAGAAAAAAAAAAAAATCAAAAAATCGTAGATCATTGCATTTTGAGTTCATACCATTGAACAAGAAAGGTAGTAACAGCCGCAGAAACCCACATAGAAAGATAAAGTGTCCGAATTTTCAAAAGCACGCGGAAGCTGCCTACCGCTTTCCTCTGAAAATTAACTTGGACACCACGAAATGATTTGAAATGCTAAGACCATCAGGAAAGCGCAAATGAATCACAAGAGTCCCAAATAGCTCACAAACATTTCTTTACATTCAAACTTAATTTTCTATAAAAAGAATCCGTAACTGATAATTTTAATAAGATAAATTGTTACACCTAATCAATTTAAAGCAAAAGGAATATATAAATGTGTAAGTAATGATAATGGTGATTTTGAGCTATGAAGTTTGAATAGTAACAATGGATATGTTCCTCCCTGCTTTTTCAAATGTGATGGGATCCATCTGTGTAGCTTTGTTACCAAAAAAATAAAAATAAAAAACTGTAGCTTCTTTTTGTTTTACACTAAAGAAATTCTTAATATGCGGTGGATTGTATTCTTAGGAGCAATTGTTTGGGGAGAATGTTTGAGACGCAGGGGCCACACCCATGCGCAATAGAGGTTGGAATGATCGCCATGCCCCCATGTATGACGGAAATTCGATCCCCTTTTGTGCCATCACATGCACTCTCATTTGTTAGCGTGCGCGGCATGGCCCCTACATTCCACATAAAAAACAGAGTCCCAAGTGTTAAAATCCAAACGTATCCGTTTTAAAACGTGTTTTAACGGATCTAACTTTCCTCCAACCATGGCAGGAGCTGGAGCCCAGCCAAAACAGAGAGATTTGGTCATTTCACAGGATGGGGTCCGCTTGTGAAATGATCCAAACACCCCTCTTTTGACTAGGTTGGATCCTCCATCTCCCACCAAGAAACTCTAGATGAAGTCTACTGCAATTTAGCATATTCAATCAAATCTCTGCAACTCATTCTTTCTATTGCAAGTACTGCAGCTTCATGGTGGAACTGACCTCCTCCTCTGCCTCTTCTTCATCCAGATCATCCAATTACGATGTGTTTCTCAACTTCAGGGGTGAGGACACACGTAAAAACTTCATTGGTTTCTTTCACTCTGCTCTGAAGAACAAAGGAATCAATGTCTTCATTGATAATGAAGCATTATGGACTGGAGAAGCCATTGGTCCAGCCCTCCTTAGAGCGATCGAGGGCTCCAAAATCTCTATCCGTGTGTTGCGGGTGAAAACCTCCGATGCTCGGTTCGTCCACGGATGAGCCTACAAAAATCAAGCGATGAGCACAAGAGAGCCGGTGTGGCTCCGGCCAAGGACTCTCCGACGCTCAAATCAGGTCTCCAATGCAACAGCGTAACTGCGTAGTGAAAGCAAGATGAGGAATGGTGTTCCATACCTGGGTATTTATAGAGTGAGGATGAGATGAGGCGGTTGGGACACTCCTAGTATGGTAGGAGTCATTCTTTTGGAAAACTCTCTCGCGTAGAGCGGAGTGGAGAGCTATTTTCGGGGTCGGACTCTTATTATGGTAAGAGTCCATGTAAAGTGTGATTTCGTATTGCGCTAGGATCGTGGCTCGATCCTTATCCTGTGATTCTCGGGATGTGCTGACGTGGCCCCACGATCCCCGGTGGGGAGCTATGGTAGCTTCTGTGGAGGAGGGCTCGGCCTCGGAAGTCGGCCTAGGAGGTCGGCCTGGTAGGTCGGTCTTGGCAATCACCTCGGCCTGTTAGGTCGGTCTCGGCAGTCAGCTCGGCCTAGGCTGTCCTGTGTATGCTCGGTCAGGAGTTTATGGCTGACTTGTGTGAGCTCGGCTCTGTCAGGTGACCTACCGGAGACCCGGTCAGCCCGGTTTCCTGCTCAGCTCAGTTCGGTTCTTGGACTGACCTCAGGTCGGCCACGTGGCAACTTCTAATTGGTGAGGTGATTTTATGCCCTATCACGGCCTCAGTGCTCGGCCTCGGCCTCGGGCAGCCGTGGCCTCAGTGCTCGGCCTTGGCTTCGGCTTCAGTGCTCGGCCTCGGCCTCGATCTCAGTGCTCGGCCTCGGCCTCGGATTCAGTTCCAGTACATTTACGTGGTAGCTTTTGGTTGGTTGGGGGATTCTATGACGCATCACCCTGTCTTCTCCAAAGGCTACGTTTCAAGCAAATGGTGCCTCCTTGAACTTTCTAAGATACTTCATTGCCACCAATCCAAGGTCAAATTGTCCTCCCCGTATTCCTCTACGTTGAGCCATCTCGCATGTTCGGAATCAGACTAGAAGTTTTAAGGGACCGTTCCAGGAACATGAGAAGAAATTTTCTTCTCAGCCCCAAATCGTAGAGGGTTGGAGAAAAGCTTTGAGAGTGGTAGGGGAACTGAAGGGATATGTTCTCAAGGACGACACAAATGGGTGAGTCTCAATTTCATCGACCAAACTAAGTAAACTCTCACTTGAAATTAAGGTTTTTCCATTATTCAAATTTCTGATTAGTGATTCAATTTTCATCTCATACGGTTGTTGTTTTGGTGATTTTCCTTGGAATATGAAATGATTGCAGGGATCAAGCAAAGTAGGTTGAATTAGTTGTTGAAAGGGTTGTAAGTGAGTTGGTCAGTAAGAGATCACGCTTGGGTGAATGTAAATACTCTATTAAATTGGATTTTCGTGTTGATGTTCCTGAAAGTTACTCTTCTATTGGAATGGTCAGTAACACACCCCGCTTGGCTGAAAGTAATTCCTCTATTGGAATGGATTCCCATGTTGATGAAGAGAATGACAAACTTGTTCCTGAAAGTTCGGTAGAGAAGGAGGATTCCCGTGTTGATGCTGAATGTTCAAGGAAACGCAGGTGTTTTAAGCAATGCGTCTTGTTATTCATATTTGTTTTGTTGTTGTTTTTACGTCTATTAATGGATCAACAAGGTTAGTTGAATCAAGTAGTATATGGGATTATGACAGTATTCATTAATGAAGAAACTCCAGAGTACTCTCAAAATATGGTAAAAATTTTCAGGTTTTTTTTTTTTTTTTTTGGTGGTAATTGGGAGCTTTACATATACAGTTGATAGAAAGAAGGGGGGGGGGGGATCGAACCAAGGAGGGGATAAGATACTCGAACTCGAGACCTCTTGGTGAGCATGGGCATGAAGCGCACCACGGCTCACCAACTGAGCTAAGCAGTTATTGGTAATTTTTAGGTTTTTAAATTCAAAGAAAGAAGTTAGTTAGGCCAATAATAAGTATTGGATGAGGAGCATCGGTAGCCAGCCATAGGTTTAACCTGATTTTACCTGCTGGTATAGTCTCATATTTTCAACTTTTTTCGTTTTTGGTTAAATTGGAGCTTGTATTATATTTAAGTTAGATAAAACGGATTACATTCTAAGATATCTCTTCCCCATAGCATCATTTTATATTAAAATAGAAAGAGCTGATGGGAGAGAGTCTATACAAAGAGAAATCTCATGAGCAGAGTCCAGAAAAGCCGTCTAAGTAATTTGCACAGTTATTTGTTTCTCGAACTTGGTGCACAAATGAGCAATTGGAGAAGGAATTTCGTAATCCCCAAATATCCTCAATCAGCCATCTAACAATACACGAGACCTGAAAAATCCTTACAATCATTTGAATAGCAACCAGAGAGTCAGATCGAACCTAGACCTGTAGGATATTGAGGGCCTTGGCTTTCAACTATATATATATATATATATATATATATATATATATATATGGGTTTCACCAAAAAAGTATATATATGGGCTTGATTAGGTGAATGACACCCACCTGCATTTCTTTTGGACTGCCACTTGTTAATTGCGAGTAATTTGAGGAGCTGTTTATCAACAAATGAAAATAGCAAATCCAACATTAATGAATTTGATAGTTAGTTTTCAGTTCTCAAACCTAGAACCTGCAGTGGCAAATCCTTGGTCACATTGATGTTGAGAAAACTAATTACGAATAAATAAGGTTAATTAAACTAATCTTTAACGTATGTGCTGATACATATTCTGAACACAAGTTTCTATCAAATGGATAAACATGATTGTGTTACAAGATAATTTTGTTAAAAGAATGCAGCAACCAGATCAAGTGAGAGAAAAAAAAGTTTTTCGAGAAATAGTGTTGAGAGCTAAACAATCATTTTACAATTAAAGAAGCACCAAATGACCTCCAATGAAATTTGCATGCATGTTTAAAATAGCCACATTAAACGAAATAAAAAAAAGTTTTGGCTCAAACTGATGTGGTTTGGATATCAAATAAATTAATAGGAGCAAAATGATCATTTACAAAAGACATTGTATTTAGGTGAAATTTCACATAGGGGGCTGAAATGGTTAAAAGAAGGCTATTCTAGGGGTTTTGACTCTATTTGAAAAGTTTGAGTACAAAAAGGGAGCTAGGGGTGAAACAACAAATTCTTGCCATTTGATCTCCACGAAAGTTAATTGGGCCTTGATTGTCATCGATGAGACGTTGTCCCAAGGTGTTAAAATGCTGTCTACAACCATAAATAAGATTAAAAAATAATTTTTTTTTTGGTGAATAAGATTAAAAAAATAATTAATTCATTATAAAAAAAGATTTCTACATGGTTGAACTTCCATGTGGTCCCAATTCAATCCTAAATCTCCAGGTTCTTGCTTAGCTCTTCTGATCTTATTGTGTTCGATCTTCTTGAAATTTTTGTTTTCAAACTTTAAAGGATTTGGAAAAGATGAGGCAATTTGATTTATTAAAACACAATTTTAATGTTTCAGTCACCTGTTATTCTGTTAATAGACTGAGTGTTTTTGTTACATTTGAAAAGTAAGGGAGGTATGTGAAATTTTCAAAACCTCATAAGTGAAAATGTAATTAAAATAAACTTCAAGCAAGGTACGTGAAATGTTCACATTTGTTTATTACTTTCCTCTGTTCAAGCTCCTAGGCCTACTGCAAATCACGCGCCATCATAATTGTTGATTTCCATTAAAGCACAAAGGTGTCTAAAACTATCTTTTTTAGGAGAGTAGGGAAGCGGAGAGAGGTCCTTCAAGTCTTCTCTGCAACTCCAACTTCAACTTCATGGCCGGACAGACCGAGACTTCCTCCTCCTCTTCCTCCTCCTACCTCTCCATCGCTAGATCTTCAGCTTACGACGTTTTTCTCAATTTCAGGAGTGTAGACACTCGCGGAGGCTTCACCGGCCACCTCTACCGTGCCCTACACAGAGAACAGATCCATGCCTTAATGGATAGCCGCGATCTGTGGGAGGGAGAAAATATTGGTCCCACACTTGTCGATTCAATCAAACGCTCCAAACTCTCTATTCCTGTTTTCTCTAAAGGATATGCCTACAGCAAATGGTGCTTGATGGAACTTGCCCAGATGTTGGAGTGCCATAGATCCAACGGTCAGATTATTCTGCCGATATTCCTCGATGTTGATCCGTCTGATGTTCGAAATCAGACAAGAAGTTTTGAAGAAGCCTCTCTTCAACATGACAGGATTTTTGCGCCTCATGATGTAGAGAGTTGGAACGAAACTTTGAAATAGTTAGGGAATATGAAGGGATGGGTTCTCAAGGAAGTATATGGGTAAGTCTCATTTCGTACTCTTTTTCTTGTTTTAAGTTTTATCTTCTTTTCAAGGTTAAGACTTAAGAGGAAAAAAACAGAAAGAGAAATAGTTTCATAGCTTACCTGTTTATTTTGTGGTTATTATTTACCGGGAGCTGTTCTTTGTACTGCAGTGCAGCCTGCGCCCAGGCACATATGGGTAGGCACAATGACCACTTTGCCCTCCTCACAGGCTGCCCATGTGCCTGGGCATAGGCTGCGCTGCAGCACAGAAAACATTCTCCCATTACGTTATCATTGTGATCGTCATTTTTTTCTTTTAAATTTAGGTCCAAATAAAGTTTTATATATTGGATTCTAGAGGAAATATTTATGTATTTACTTATTTTGGGAGGTGTTAAGAAGTTAGAACCATCAAGCATGGAACTTAAATATTCCAACCCAAAAAACAAAGCATGGAACTTAATATAGCATTTCAAGCCTTACCAAAAAAATATATATATAGCATTTCAAGCACACTTCTCATTTATTGTCATGAGGTTTAAAGTAGGGCATAAAATTATAAAGAAGAAAAAAAAAACATTATTTCTTACACAGTTTCTAATGCAGCACATCTAAAGAATTAGTTTAGCTTGTATTGCCCACCTAATTATGCCACATGGAAGGACGATTTGGCATTTTCCACTATTGATTAAACAAAACATAGTTTGCACTCTCTCCAATTTTAGGAATAATTTCATTTTTTTTTTTGTTTTTATAGTTAGGCCCCAAGGAGAGTTGAATTTCAATCAGTTTTCATTTGGATTATAAATTTTAGGAATAACCAATACTTTTCTTTTTATTTTCAGTATCTGTTTTCAAAAACTTAGAATTCTAACAGATTTGAAAAGACAGCCTTTTAGTTTTCCAATTCAGATTTCTTTTTTGTGATCACATTTTTTTCTACCACATAAATACATTTCTCACATCATGTAATGAGGTTTGATAAAAGGATATATTATAGGGGTGCTGTTCTCTGTGCTGCAACGCAGGCTACGCCCAGGTATATGGAGGTGGATGCAATGACCACCCTGTCCCCTTGAGTGGCAGACCCATGTGCTTGGGCACAACCTGTACAAGTGGGAGATTGTTGGACAAGTGTGTGTCCATCAAACCCGGTTCGATCCGGTTCAACCCGGTTCACCTTTGTATTGAACATTTATACATTTTAGTTTAATATTGTCACATGCGATATAAACTTTTTGAGCATTATGTGTCCGTAAGTTCTACTTAAAATGGTAGTCACGACTAGGGTTTGGGCTGGGCACCCTTATCATATGGTCGTCGCATTGGGTATGCCTAGACATGTGATGTCAGGGTACGAATGCGAGTGCTCACATGTTTGATGTGTGCATTGGCGAAGAATCTACTTCGTCGATTCCCTCATGTATTCTTCGTCGATGTAGGAAGGGATAGACATGTGTCACCGACACCCTATACCCGAGGGAACCTCCACGCAAAGTGTGATCGCATTCTTTGGTTCATCAATGACCGAGACTCAAGCGAGTCAAAGCCGTGTTCGGGAATGCGTGAACACTTTGTGAGTGAAGGAGTTATCCAACATGGTCACCACTGCCCGATTGGGGAACACCAAGATAGAGACTGTCTATGCATGGTCGGATCAGAATCTGGATCCAGTACCGTTTTGGAAATGGTTTTGCAAAATTTATTTTACATAAAATGATACATTATTTATAGTTATTTCAAATAAAGTGTTCTAGGTTTCCATTGTAATTTTAGAGGAGTTAGGACTCCCAGGGCATGTAAATGGTGATCCACATGTGATGCTCAAAGCTTATGGAGATGCAAGTCACCTACTTTGAAGACGTGATCGGGCGGAGGAGATGATCGAGACGTGGCATCCATGGCATGATAAATGCACCCAAAGTTATTAGTTTTATTTTTATTGGGAGGGTTCTTTAATTGCTTCTGATAAAAATGCCGCCATCCCATAATCACTTTTAATTAATGTTGATTAATTATGTTGTTTAAATCTATCCATGTATGTGAGAGTTAATTAATCCCTCTTTATTCACAATACATGTATGATATGGACTAGTCTTAATCGGGAGACATGTCCATGGCCTCCTATTGAAGATAAATGTAGAAAATGTGTGACATGACCCCGCATAAGCCGACAGGACATTGCCAGGACCTCTGTCACGCATTTATCTATATTTACCTCCATCTAGATACGTTAGGGTATGGATAGTGAGAGGGCACTGCGACAGTGGACCATCTTTCATGATTCCATGATTCTAACTAATGCGATAGGTAAGTACATGACTTGGGTGTATGTCACGACGGATCTGGACATGACACCCGGTGGCCAAAAATATTGGAAGCCCATGAGGCGGATAGCTTAGTCCACACTACCATGGTATGTATAATGACTCCCGGCAGGGTAAGTTATGCATGCAAGGGTTGTAGGTATCCAATTCATCTTTTGGGTTATGAGGGAAATCCAAATCATGAAAGACCATTGATGTGTGTGTGCTCAATTTATTATTTTCAATGGTCATTAATTAGCATGTGGTTATTTACTTGTGCATGTGTAGATTAATATACGATGATCGCCGTTAATTCCAACTGTTAACACTCATTAGCGAATACAAACTTAATGGTACAAACTATGTCGATTGGTACCGAGCATTAAGTTGCTCTCGATCTTGAAGGATCGACACGTTCTAGATGAACAAGTTCCTCCTCAACCCGACCCGAACGATTTTGAGGCAAATGAAGAGATGCAAGGGTTCCTTATGAGGGATTCCAAGGCATCACTCTATATCCTAGGATCGTTGGAAAAATCAGTTGTAGACTTAGTCAAGGATATACGCATCTGGGGTAAAATGGATAAGCTTGTTGAATTGTTCAACAGCGTTGACACACGCACATTCGATGCGGTGAGTCAAATCCATAATCGCAAGATGTCTCGGGGACTCCAGTGATGGATCATGTAATGAAAATGATCAACTGTTTGAAAACTGGAATCCATGGGGATCGATTTCAGCCTGCGATACAAGATCGATGTGATCTTAGCGTCACTCACTTCGCCACGCACCTTTAGGATGTCCTACAAGATGTCCGAGAAGGAGATGGAGCTCACCGAGCTTGCTAATGCAATCGGTAGAGGCTGAGCGTCCTTGAAAAAGGACAAGGCTGAGGTCAATGCAATCGAGGTAAAGCCTTCTTCAAATGGGAAGAAGAAGAAAAAGGAAAGTAAGGGCAAGACCCTGCAAGCCAAGGGTGGGAAGTCCGGCAATAAAGGCAAAGGCAAGTGCTTCTATTGCAAGAAGGAGGGTCACCGAAAAAGAAAGCGTCGTGCTTACTGGCAACTTTGAAAGATAAGAAGCCGGATGAAACAGAGGTCGCTAAAGAAGGGACATGTGATGTTCACGTTCTTTATGAGTCTAATTTATCTTTTGAACCGACCAATTCTTGGTTGGTGGATAGTGGATCCACTGCTCACATTTGCAATGATTTGCGGGGTTCAAGGAGACAAGGAACCTGGAAAGAAATGAAGTGCGTCTTCGGATGGGCACTGAGCGAGACCATGGCGTTGGTCGTGGGAACTTTTATTTTAAATTTTAGTTCGCTAGTTTAGTTTTAAAGGATTGCTATTATGTACCCTCTTTCAAGAGGAAGATAATTTCGATTTCAAAACTTGTTTTGGACGGATATAGTTTTTCCTTTAATTCTAAATTGATTATTCGTTTTAATAATTCCTTTGTGGCATCCGGATATATGCAAAGTGGTTTGTATTTTCTAGATTGCCCTATTAGAACGAATGTTGTTTCAAATGTTGATTTGAAACAAAGCGGCTCCATGAACTCAACATATCCGTGGCATCTAAGATTTGGGTCACATTAATGTGGACCGAATCAAGAGATTGGTGAGGATGGGTCCTTAGAGAGTCCGAGGGTGGAACCATTCCCCACCGTGAGTCATGCCTTCAGGGCAAAATGACCAAGAAATCCTTTAGCAATAAAGGTGCTAGAGCCACGATCCGTTGGAGTTGATAGACACCGACGTGTGTGGACCCATAAACATACAAGCAAGATATGGGTATGAGTACTTTATCACGTTCACCGATGATTACTCTAGATATGGTTACATATACTTGATGCGTAGGAAATCGGAAGCCTTTGATAAATTCAAAGAATTCCAAGCCGAGGTCGAAAGACAGCTCGATAAATGCGTCAAGTCCTTACGATCAGATCGTGGAGGGGAGTATCTATCGGATGAGTTTAAAGAACATCTCATATCCCAAGGGATAGTTAGTCAACTAACTAATCCAGGCACACCACAATAAAATGGTGTATCCGAACGACGCAATCGGACCCTATTGGATATGGTCAGGACGATGCTCACTTATAGTGAGCTGCCTCTTTCTTTCTGGGGGTACGCTTTAGAGACGGCGATATATATCTTGAATAGGGTTCCATCTAAGTCTGTAGCCAAGACATCCTTTGAGTTGTGGAAAGGGTGAAAGCCTAGTATTCAACACCTTGGGGTATGGGGTTGCATAGCACATGTGCGAAAGCAATAGACAGATAAGTTAGAATCCAGGACTTCGAGATGCTATTTCTTAGGCTACCCCAAAGGCACGATAGGCTATTATTTCTATGACCCAGTTGACCAAAAGGTCATTGTAAGTAAACATGTCACATTTTTGGAGGAAGAAATGATGACCCAGAGGTCCGAACCAGTAGTCATAAAAGAGCTATCAGATGGCTCAGAAACGTCACTTCCAGAAGTGAGACCAACTGACATACCCGCTGAAATACCAACACCTGAGGAACCTCGACGCAGTGGGAGGACTATTAGACCACCCACCAGGCTAACTCTTCTAACCGAAGAGGAAACAGTGGAAGAGTTCCACATGGTATCGGTTAAATCGGATGATGATCCGATGACATACTCTGAGGCTCTAAAGGATGTTGATGCCACTAGGTGGCTGGAAGCAATGCGCTTTGAAATCGATTCGATGCATTCCAACGAGGTCTGGACTCTAGTCGATCCACCACTTGGCGTCAAGCCAATTGGATGTAAATGGATCTTCAAGAGGAAGAAGGGCGCAGATGGAAAGGTCGAGAGATTCAAAGCGAGACTGGTGGCAAAGGGTTATACCCAGAAAGAGGGTATAGACTATGAGGAAACCTTTTCACCAGTAGCGATGATGAAGTCCATCAGGATTTTATTGGCTATCGCAGCACACTTTGATTATGAGATCTGGCAGGTGGATGTGCATACTGCATTTCTAACTGGGTTCCTTCAAGAGGAAATCTACATGGAACAGCCAGAGGGTTCTCTTCCTTGGAGGAAGAAAGAAAGGTGTGCAAATTGCAGAGGTCCATTTATGGGCTGAAGCAGCTTCCAGGAGAGCTGGAACATCGAGGTTTGATCAATCAATCAAATCATTTGGTTTTGATCAAAACATGGATGAACCATGCGTTTACAAGAAGATCGATGGGAGGGCGTATGTTTTCTTGTTTTATACGTAGATGACATATTGTCGATTGGTAACGATGTAGGATTCCTTTCATCGAGAAAAGCAGTGGTTATCCACAACGTTTTCGATGAAAGACCTTGGTGAAGCTAGCTATATCCTTGGGATCAAACTCGTAAGAGATCGCGTAAAAGGATGCTAGGCTTATCACAGGCTACCTATATAGACAAAGTCCTGGCCGATTTAGTATGGAGAACTCCAAGAAGGGAAGTGTTCCCTTCGGACATGGAGTCATCTTTCCAGATCACGATGTCCTCAATCTTGACGGACATTGAAGAGATGAAGAGGATTCCCTATGCCTCGCAGAGGGAAGTCTAATGTACGCTATATTGCGCACGAGGTGGACGTCCGCTATGCAGTAGGTATTGTGAATCATTACGAGTTTAATGAGTGGAGGTGCCATTGTATAGAGGAGTACAAAATAGAAATCTATAGCCGATCCCTATTTTTATGAACACCTTGCATCATGTGATGCGGCTAATAAGGTGTTTGGGTTAGGAAGTTCCTAACATTTCTGGAGTAGTCCCCGATCTTGTCAAGGGCCCTATTCCCCTGTTATGTGACAACAGAGGGGCCATTGCACAAGCTAAGGAGCCTAGGGCTCATCAGAGGAACAAGCACGTGCAGCGGAAGTATGACCTCATCAGAGAGATTATCCAGCAGAGTGACGTGAGTATCTCCAAAGTGGACACAACTGAAAATGTGTCTGATGCCATGACAAAGGGTTTGTCGCCGGGAGTGTTTGAGAAACACATGGAGGGCATGGGTTTAAAATGTATGGGGACTTGGCTTTGATGTACAAGTGGGAGATTGTTGGACAAGTGTGTGTCCATCAAACCCAGTTTGATCCGGTTCAACCCGGTTCACCTTTGTATTGAACATTTATACATTTTAGTTTAATATTGTCACATGCGATATAAACTTTTTGAGCATTATGTGTCCGTAAGTTATACTTAAAATGGTAGTCACGACTAGGGTTTGGGCTGGGCACCATTATCATATGGTCGTCATTGGGTATGCCTAGACATGTGATGTCGAGGTACGAATGCGAGTGCTCACATGTTTGATGTGTGCATTGGCGAAGAATCTACTTGTCGATTCCCTCATGTATTACCGCGCGATGTAGGAAGGCATAGACATGTGTCACCGACACACTGCACTCGAGGGAACCTGTCACTTGCAAAGTGTGATCGCATTCTTTGGTTCATCAATGACTCGAGACTCAAGCGAGTCAAAGCCAGGTGTTCGGGAATGCGTGAACACTTTGTGAGTGAAGGAGTTATCCAACATGGTCACCATCGCCCGATTGGGGAACACCAAGATAGAGACTGTCTATGCATGGTCGGATCGAACGGATCCGCATCGTTTTGGAAATGGTTTTGCAAAATTTATTTTACATAAAATGATACATTATTTATAGTTATTTCAAATAAAGTGTTTTATCGAGTTTTACGGGACCCGATCGGATGCACAGACGCTCTTATATGGACATGTACTATGGATTGGGGTTTGGCAGTACATGTGTACATGCCCTAGATTCCATAATGATGGTGTTGATTAGTGGGGGGGGTTGTATATGATAAATTGTTATCATATAGGGAGTTATTTGGAATTTGCTAATTTAATTGGCTCTTTATTTAATTAATGGATTTGATGCTAATTGTAATTATCCATTAATAATTAAATAAAGAATCTAATTAATACTTTCCCTATTAGATTCGCTTCTTCACTGTGTAGCACTTTGAGTTTAAACAGAATCGCCATACACGAGAGAGAGTCGGACTCTCACTAGGGCTCTATTAAATCTATCTAGGATTTAATTAAACCCTATTATTATAAATAGGGGACCAAAAATATGCGTAAGAGAAGCTCTCCACGTTTTGGAGCAGACACTCTCTCTCCTACGTTTTTGGTTTCTCTCTCTCCCTCTTGTGATCTCTCTTCTTCTTCTTGCTTCTCTCACTGTGTTTGAGAGTTAGGGTTTGTGAAACCCTAGATCTGTCTTGAGGAGTTTGAGGGCATCAGGATTGGCGTGTAGAACCTTGGTAGCACCATTGGAGGTTCAGATCTGTTTGCTTGGAGCGCTCATTGGAGGAAGAACCACTGTCTATTGGAGGAGCAACACTTGAGGCTCACCAGTTAGCGGTTCTTTATTAATTCCTTCATTCATTGATTATTAATATTTATGGGATGCGAAAGAAACTCGAATAGATTATTTTCCATCACGCATTCGAGTATGGGATGGATCCCTCTTGCCATGTGATGGACTAGAGACGAGTTTCTCCGTCCCTATTGTGATAATTAATTTATGGAATGCAATAGGGAAGAAGAAACCCTAATAGGGATGCACCAGGGTTCCCATGGGTGACCATGTGAAACCCTAAAATTAAAATGGGGCACCCATGGGACACCATGGGCTAACCCAGGGCGTGCAAAACCCTAAAGATAAATATCTTGGTCTCCCTAGGGAACCATGGTTTGATCCCTGGACCGTTGTTTAGCCAACACAGAGAACATTCTCCCAAAAATTATATTTCAAAAAGGAAAATGAAGAAAATCTCATTTCAAACAATTTTATTATATAAGTTTTTGCCACATTGAGTACCTTTGATATAGGGATACAAAATTTTTCCCATGCTAAATTATCAGTTTTGCTCATAACTAATAATTGCTTTTCATTCAATTGAGAACTTAAATTCTTCATTTTGCACAATAATGGCAAGAATGAATCAAAGCTAGTTGAGCTTGTTGTTGAAAGGGCTTTAAGAGAAACAAGCAACAATTTCTTGAGTGAAGTTAAATACCGTATTGGATTAGATTCCCGTGTAAACGATCTACTATCTTTACTAAATATTGGTTCCAAAGATGTTCAATTTTTTGGAATATGTGGCATAGGTGGCATTGGGAAGACAACTATTGCTAAGGCTCTCCACAATTGCATCATTAAAAGCTTTCGTCATAGTTGCTTTCTTGAAAATATTAGAGAAGAAGCATCAAGACCTAATGGGTTCGTTTCTTTACAGGAGAAACTTATCGACAGTATCTCCAAAAGAAAAGTGCAGGGTGACATATTGAGCGTTGATCACGGAAAAGAATGGATAAAAGGAAGACTTCAAGTAGAAAATGTTCTTATTCTTGATGACGTGGATCATCCTTCCTAACTCGATGCTTTGGCAATTGATTTAAATTGGTTTGGTCGAGAAAGTAGGGTCATAATAACGACAAGAGATGAGAATATTTTAAATGTGGTTAATGTTGATGAAGATAAAATATATCAGCCCAAAGAATTGGATGATGATCAATCTCTTCAACTCTTTAGTTTTCATGCCTTTCAAAAGGATAAGCTTCCTGAAGAATATATGGAGCTTTCACGTGCTGTAGTAAGTTATTCAGGAGGGTTGCCCTTGATTCTAGAGGTGTTGGGTTCCTACCTAGGAGATGTAAGAAGCAAAGAAGTGTGGGAAAGTACAATACAACAATTGAGAGAAATTGCTCCTAAAGAGGTATAGGAAAGATTGAAGATAAGCTTTGATAATCTAGAAAACGATTTTCAGAAATCCATATTTCTTGATTCTGCATACTTTTTCAATGGATGGGAGAAAGAAACTTTAATTTCCTTGTGGGAAGCTTGTGGCTTTTATCCTAGATCAGCAATACACACACTAAATAAACGATTCCTTCTGAAATTTGAATATAATGAGGATGGCCGTTGCTGCTTGAGGATGCATGATGTAATTCGAGACATGGGAAGGCAAATTGTCTTCAAAGAAAGCGTTAGAGAGCCAGGAGAACGTAGTCGGTTGTGGTCTCATGACGAAGTCTTGGAAGTTTTAATAGGAAACAAGGTAAGACCAAGGACCATGCTTCTCTCTCTCTCTCTCTCTCTCTTTTGCAGAATGCATTCAATAATGCTCTACATTTTATAGTTCTTTTGGACAATGATGTAGACACACTCCATTGCGACTAGGACACTCCAAATGACATGGGATGGGCCCTTATTGCTACCTGTTCTTTTTTATTTTTTATTTTTTTCTAGGGGGGGAGTTTCTTGTGTCCTCAAATTTCAATTTACTTGGATTATTTTCTATTGTAGGAAGCTACCAGAGTAGAAGGAATCATCTGTCCGATGGCCACTGGTTTACCGATTGATTTAGCTTGTGAACACTTTCAGAGGATGTCCACCCTAAGAATCCTCAACATTAACCCAAAAAGTTTTATAGGAGACTTTTCGCGCCTTCCATCTACACTAAGATGGTTCAGGTGGAATAACTGTCATAATCTACCAACCAATTTTTGTCATAAGAGACTAGTTCATATCGACCTATCGTTTAGCATGATTGAACAAGCTTGGGATATTAGGCCTCAAGATGAAAATAAGGTATAGCATTTTTCACTTTTTCTTTTCTCATTCGATTGCTAAGTTTTATGGATATCACTTACATTCTCTTTGTTTGAAAGCAGTTCCAAAAACTGAAGGTTCTCGATCTTAGTGTTTGTGGATATCTATCAAAGTCCCCAGACTTTTCATGGTTTCCTTTCTTGGAGCAATTAAATCTTGGATACTGCAGATCCTTAGATAATTTACACCAATCCATCGAGTTGTTGAGGGAGCTCAAAATTCTTATTCTCGAATTCTGTGACTCACTGAAGGAGTTGCCTCGGCTCCCATGGAAGCTTCAGGTACTAGATGCCAGCAATTGCAATTCATTGGAAAGAGTACTGTCGAATTTGTTCTGGCCCTTTCGGCAGAACAGTTTGAAGAGATTATCTCTCAAAGATTGTGAAAAGCTCGACGAGATTCAAGATCTTTTGAGAGCAAACTCCTTGGAACATTTGGATGCGACAGGATGCTATAAGATGACATGTCCTGCAAGGAAGATACTTGGCCAGGTCCTTTCACTATCTTAATTTTCCCTTATTCCAAGTGCAATCATTAGAAAAATGCCAACTAGTTTATTACTTTTGATGATTGACGGCTCCTTTCTTTTTCTATAAATTCTTCTGATTTGCAGGGATCACTTTCACCTAACAGGTCAAAGGAATCTAGTTATTCCTTGACTGATGAGCCCAATGCCCAGGCAGTGCCTAGGGGGCCATCCGATGGTGCTGACCTGCTGGGGTGTCAAGATCCACGCCAAGCACACATCCCCGCGAGCCCAGCAACCCAGCGTCGACAGATGCCTCCCTGGGCACTCTTCGGGAGCTGAGGTCCCTAAAGTGGAGCTCAAAGCGTATTGAGGGGTTAATTCTGTGCATTGTTTTCGAGTTCCCCTCTGACTCGATGGACAATCTGAAATTCGAACTGCACCAACCACAAACTATCTATTTAGATATTTCCGTTTCTCTCCGCCAAAATGAAAAATCAGTCAGGTGTCGTCATACACTGAGGATTGAAGATGTTGGGTTTACTACTCGTGGAGATATAATCTACATTCACTATTTCAAAGGCTTTGACTGGTTTGGGATTTCGTTATATGGAAAAGATGCTATTGAGAATTTACATATTTGTCAATCAAAATATTTGGATGACTTAATACCCAAATCTAGAGTAAAATTCTGGAAGCTTTTGTTCCAGAAACAAAGCCAGCAAATGCCTAATGTAGCAGATTTCTTCAATTGGTCAGATTCTTGGATGGAAGAAGATGAAGAGATACTGAGGCCCAGAAGGAGAGCTCGTCTACAAGACAACAATGATGATGATCAGGGGATCAATATTTGCTTCCGGCCTGGCAGAGTTGAAAGAATTTAAGCCTTTCTCGAGTTGGAGAGGCGTCTTTGAGGAGGTTGTCCATCTCCCATTGAAGAGACATTATCATCTGTTTGGGAGAATCGTGTGAGTTTGTTGCAGTTGCATAAACCAACTGTTCTTGATGCATCCTTTGAGGTATAAAATGGGCAAAGCATGGACTTTTTATTCATTTGCACTTTTAACTTAGTTCTTGCGATATGTTTCACAAGCAGGGAATTTAATATTTATGTTATTAACGTACTTAATTTCTGACCCAAAAAACAAGGGGTTAAAGAATGTCGCTTGATCATGTTAAGGTATGAACTCTGTGCCTAAACACGGGCTGGGCGTGAAACCAAGAAATCACATATTATTGCATTTTGAGTTCATACCATTGAACAAGAGAAGGGAGTTGAGTAGTTGAGAGTTTCTTCTTTGTTTTAGACGATTTATTATTTTACTCAACTCAGTTTCTAAGTGAAACGATTTATGGTTTAAAAAAAAACTGATTATGGTTTATCGAGTTTGACATGATTCGGGTATTTTGATAAAAATATCAAGTCTTATTTGACTTGAATGATCTATGACCAATGTCGTCATTTTTTCACTTTAATCTCTAGTCTACAGTCTACAAGACTCTTGATTAGATTTTCTAAAATTTTGACTTGACTCAAATGACTCGCTGCAATCAAAACCCAGTTTTTATGCCCCCAGATATGATAATTCTACACATCCTCAAGGAAACCATAATTTCCTTTTTGTTTTTTGGTAATGGTAACAGGACTCCATAATTTCCAATAGCTTTCCCTAGGCCCAGCGATGATTTAGACTCCTCAAGGTTGAGGGTCAGGCTTCACTTTCCATAGTGGAACACTGGAACCCACGCGCTTTCCCAATTTCTGATTCGTGGAAGCTGCCTGATACTGTCCTAAAGCAATCAATTTTGGCCACCAAGAAACTCCAGATGTGTTATCAAAAAAACCAAAGAAACTCCAGATGAAAGCACAGAACTGTCTAAAACTTTCTCGAGGACCAGGGAAGCAAATAATAGAGGAGAGAGAACCAGAGGTCCTTGAACATCTTCTCTGCAACTTCAACTTCAACTTCATGGCAGGACAGGGCGAGGCTTCCTCCTCCTACGCCTCTGCTACTAAATCTTCAACTTACGACGTGTTTCTCAATTTCAGGGGTATAAAGACTCGGAACGGCTTCACGGGCCACCTCTACTGTGCCCTGTACAGAGAACAGATAGCCACAAACTGCAGGAGGGAGAAAAGATTGGGCCAACACTTATCGATACAATCAAACGGTCCAAATTCTCTATTCCTGTTTTCTCTAAAGGCTATGCCTACAACAAATGGTAATTGATGGAACTTGCCCAGATGTGGGAGTGCCATAGATCCAACGGTCTGATTATCTTATTCCTCAAAGTTGATCCGTTTGATGTTCGAAACCAGAGAAGAAGTTTTGAAGAAGCGTTTCTTGGACATGAGAGGAATTTCGCACCTGATGTTGTAGAGAGTTGGAAGGAAGCTTTGAGAGAGGTAGGGAATATAAAGGGGTGGGTTCTCAATAGAGAAGTATAAGGGCATGGATGTAAATGAATAGCCAAAATCCATTTTCGTATCCGTGTTCGTATCTGTTTAGCACTATCCAAATCCGTCCAAAGCTAAACGGATACAGATGCGGATGGAGTTCGTTTATCCAGAAAAACTATATTTACATGTAAATGGATAAAATATTCGACCGTATGCGTGTCCGTATCCGTTTAAGACTATCCGAATCATCCGAAACTAGTTGGATGCGAATGCGGATATAAAGACTATCTCGAACCGAATCCGATCCGTTTACGTCCCTATATATGGGTAAGCCTCATTTCACACTTTTTTTCTTTGTTTTTTTCTCGTAGGGTAAAAGAAAAAAGAAATAATCTCATACCTTGTGTAGACACTGAATTTTGTCACCCCGACGATAATGACAAAGAACACGGACAGACATCAGTATCTCTCTCAGAAGGACTCTTGTCCTACATCTAAACCAAATCACCCTAACATCCCTTAAATGACTTATAAGACCTTTTACCAAAAGGTTTCATAAGAGACTTTTCGTGCCTTCCTTCTACACTAAAATGGTTCAGGTGGAATAACTGTCATAATCTACCAACCAATTTTTATCATAAGAGACTTGTTCATATGGACCTATCATTTAGCATGATTGGACAACCTTGGAATATTATGCCTCAAGATGAAAATAAGGTATAGCATTTTATTTTTTTTTCTTTTCTCATTTGATTGCCAAGTTTTATGGATAGTACTTGCATTCTCTTTGTTTGAAAGCAATTCCAAAATCTGAAGGTTCTCAATCTTAGTAATTTTGGATATCTATCAAACTCTCCAAACTTTCATGGTTTCCTTTCTTGGAGCAATTAAATGTTGGATACTGCAGATCCTTGGAGAATTTACACCAATCCATCTTGTTGTTGAGGAAGCTCAAAATTCTTATTCTTGAATTCTGTGACTCACTAAAGGAGTTGCCTGAGCTCCCACAGCAGCTTCAAGTACTAGATGCCAGCAATTGCAATTCATTGTTAAGAGTACTGTCGAATTTGTTTTGGCGGAATAGTTTGAAGAGATTATCTCTCAAAGATTGTGATAAGCTCGAAGAGATTCAAGGCCTAGATGGAGCAACATCCTTGGAAGATTTGGATGCGATAGGATGCTATAAGATGACATGTCCTGCAACGAAGATACTTGGCCAGGTCCTTTCACCATCTTATTATCCTTACTCCAACTAGAATCATTCAAAAAATGCGGATCAAGATCGTCTACGGCCTGCTGCTCGTAGTAGCCATAGCAGCCGCACAAATGAGGCATGGCACAATGACCGTCTTACCCCCGCTCGAGCAGGGCGCTCGGGCAGGGACAAGGAGGTCATTGCACTGCGTCTCATTAGGGCGCTACTATGACTGCTACGATCAGGCAGGCCCTAGACGATCTAAATTTGAAAAATGCCCACTAGTTTATTACTTTTGATGATTGACGGCTCCTTTCTTTTTCCTTTCCGTTCTTCTGATTTGTAGGGATCACTTTTACCCGTCAGGTCAGAGGAATCTAGTTATTCCTTGATTAATGAGCCCAGCACCCAGGGGATGCCTAGCGGGGCATCCGACGGTGCTGGCCTATTAGGTGTGTCAAGATCCGCGCCAAGCACACATCCCCGTGCGTCCAGTAACTCAGTGTCGACAAAGGCCTCCCTAGGAACTCCTGGAAGATGAGGTCCCTGAAGTGGAGCTCAAAGCGTATTGAGGGGTTAATTCTATGCATTGTTTTCGAATTCCCCTCTGACTCGATGGACAATCTGAAATTCGAACTGCACCAACCACAAACTATCTATTTTGATATTTCCGCTTCTCTCCGCCAAAATGAAAAAACAGTCCGGTGTCGTCATACACTGAGGATTGAAGATGTTGGGTTTACTACTCGTGGAGATATAATCTACATTCACTATTTCAAAGGCTTTGACTGGTTTGGGATTTCGTTATATGGAAAAGATGCTATTGAGAATCTACATATTTGTCAATCAAAATATTTGGATGACTTAATACACAAATCTAGAGTAAAATTCTGGAAGCTTTTGCTCGAGAAACATAGCTAGCAAATGCCTAATGTAGCAGATTTCTTCAATTGGTCAGATTTTTGGATGGAAGAAGATGAAGAGATACTGAGGCCCAGAAGGAGAGCTCGTCTACAAGACAACAATGATGATGGTGCAGTGTTCAATATTTGATTCCACACCTAGCTTTGTCTAGAGTCTAGATGCAACCCATTAGCATTCTTTATCCCAAAAAGATGTTAGTACTACTTAATGGACATTGGATTACAAGACTTTTTTAGAATGTATTATGTATATGCGTAGTTTGTGCCTTTGTGGGGTATCATTTTAGTGGTAGTATTTTTAATAACATTAGGGTACGTCTGGGGTATATACTCTTAGCAATCAAAAAATATAATACTAAATACTTTATTGTCGTAATCACTAGTGGTATAAGATCGGGAACTGATTCATGTACGAACCACTCAGGCCGCTCTCCCTGCATAGCCATAGTATTTGCCAAGCGACAGATCAAAATGAGTATTACTTTGAACTATATTGACCAAGCCCGGAACAAACCATATATTTTTGTTGGGAGAATGTTTTCTTTGCCGCAGCGCAATTTGGCGTCTACCGGGGCACATGGGCAGTTTTTGCAAAGAGTAGAGTAGTCATTGTGCCCACCTCTGTGTGCTCGAGCGAAGGCTACAAACACTGCGCACAGAGAACAACGCCCCATTTTTTTGTTTATATCCACGAGCTCGATGATGAATGGTAACAATACCATTAATTTTATGGGGGAACAAACCATTCGAGATATGTTGTGATGCATGAGAAAACCTGTTTGCTTTAAAATGGGATATATTACTTATTTGCTTTAATCATTCTTTGTGCCCTAATGCAGGCTATGCTCAGACACATGGAGGTGGTGGTGGGTGCAATGACCACCCGCCCCTAAGTGATAGGCCCATCCGCCAAGGCGAGCATTCATGTGCGCCCGTGAGAACATTCTCAAATACCATTATCGAAATCAAAGTATTATGAACTCCAGATCCTGGGGAGGAAATGATCTGGGTGCCCGGACCAATGATACGTCTCCGTGATTGAAAATTAGAAAATAGACGAAGGAGAGAGAGGACGAAGGAGAAGAAGGAAAGAGATATACGAAGAAGAGACAGAGAATTGAGGAGATTGAGAATTCACTATTCCATTGTGCTTACACCGGGCTACTCGCCCTATTTAACTATCTATCCATTTTGCTTATCCATCTAATATATTTACCCATTTACCCCTAACATTTTAACCCAACACCATAACCCATCATCTACCTATGATCATAACACAAAGTCTGAATTAGATCTCCATTAAAAGTGCCTCTTCCTAGTTGTATTTGGCTCGTCTGCTGCCTGGCTCTTGAGCGTGGAAAATCGTACTATGCAAAATGCTGAACTCGCCACGTGGAAGCCTTTTATATCTAACGGTTGTAAACCTCTACTTTCAAATTAGAAGACAACCAGCCAAAACCAAAACCCCAAACTACTCCTACCCCTAAATCCCCAAATCCCCAAATCCCAAGCGAGAAAAACCCAACTCACCAAATCCGACTTCCTTCTTTCCTCCCCGTCGTTCTGCAATCAAAACCCAAACCCTTCTTCTTCTCCGTTGGAGTGTGCAGTTTTCTTTTCACATGATATTTAATTATTTTTTGTTACTTGCTTTTAAAATGTGAGGCCTATATGGATATACCTTTTTATCAAACACCGTTCGGATGGGGAGGAAAAGCCTTTCTGCGAAGCTCATAAAATGCCAAATGCACCACCACCCAATTAATCAACGAGTGGCAAGTGGCAAGTGGGCATGCATATAGCGACAGGGATAACAACGAAACAAGGACATTGCATTAATAGTATTCTTATGAATTCATCCAATGGACAAGTGGAATGGTGTCATTAATGCAGATTCTTTCCTACACTGACAGTGTAGGGAAACCTTCTTATATATATTATAATATATATATAGAATCACTGTCAAGTTGCGTGGTCCCTACACAAATGCTAGGGCTAGTGAAAAATGCACATGGATATTGGGGAAGGGGGCGTCATTTCCACGGTCTCACACAGCCTGAAAGAGAACTTTTTCCCATAATTTATTTACAAGTGTATATACGGGATAGGAAAGGACCATTTTGTGCTGAAAAGACCATCCTAGGCCTCTCTCTGAAATTTAGATGAATGTTGAGTGGGCATGAGCTTACTGGCCAAACTTACACCCTAATATTTAATCACTTTTTGGTGGGTTCGACAAT